>NW_008795495.1:5527736-5545357 GCF_000699145.1 Aptenodytes forsteri | reverse complement strand
TTTACCCTTCCAATTCTCTCCCCCATCCCACCGGGGGGGAGTGAGCGAGCAGCTGCGTGGTGCTTAGTTGCCAACTGAGATTAAACCACAACAAGGGATTATAGCGTTAAGGAAGCAGAAGGGAAGAGGAGGTCAGGAGCACGCTACTGGCGTCATGGTTCGAGGAGAGTAGGAAGTGGAAGGGGAAGAGAGAAAGGTGAGAGCCTTGAATGCAGGAACATTTGAAGTTAAAGGAACTTGACATTTTGAGGATCAGGAGTTTGGCTACTCCTCGTCTATAGCAATAAATATTTATTAGAAAAGAGAATTTTCAAAAGGGTTAATGCATATGAAAAATTCTGCCGATGCAACCTAAGGATTGTTTCTAATAACAGGGCTGGAATTGGCTGGAATAAATACAGTGTGTTGGATATCCAGTCTGAAAAGTGGACAACATGATGAAAGAAGTTCAGTCAACATGCCAGCCAAGGAAAGATTGCCAGAATCCAGAACAAGAGCTGTTATGGCCAGCCTCCATTTCCATACATCTGTAATTAACTAGCTGCCTTGTGGCCTTAAAATATAAACTGAAAGCACTACTCCCTGATGCAATGTATCTGATTTTTTTCTTCCTTTATACATCCTTCTTGTCAGAAGCAAACAAAATTACTGTAACTGCCAGCTCAAAACTGAACAGCAGAACTAACCTTCTCCTCCCTGCTGACAAAGACTGATATTAATAAAAAAGCTTGACTGATAAAATGGGAGACTTCTATGGATATCTTCTTTTTGAAAAGAGACTTTGATTAAAAAAAAATAAGTTTGCTCTGGTTCCACTCTTATTGAAATTATTTTTTGGATTATTTTCATTCCTTTTTTCTCTCATAGTCTAATCAATAGCTTTCCAATGTTAGCATGAATTTTCCGGTTTGCTTGCAATGTGGCTAAACAGGTTGGGGTTTCTGCACTTGAAATAGGAGTCTTCAATGTTTTTAATTGTACAATGCCAAGTTCACAAAAAAATTTTGTCTTTTGGCTGATGAATTCAAAAGAAAAAAAAAACTTACAGAGAAAGGTGATTTAAAAAATATATTTAAGAAAAGGTGTTATTTGAATAAATCCTTACATCCAGAAGGGGTTGAATGAAATCATGACCCATTGATCTCAGCGGTCTTGGAAGATTTTAGTGGGCCAAAGTTTCATTTTGATATTTAAAAGCAAAACTAAACTGCTAAATAGTCTAGGACAAATACAAAATAGTTCACTACAACCTAAGCACCTGATCAATAGTTGTGCTTTGAGTAAGAGACTGGACGAGATGCCTCTTCCCTTCCAGCCTAAACTTTTCTTTGAGTCTATGAGTTTATTTACATATTTCACTCTTCTCCTTTAAATGCAAAAGACTGAGCAAGTCAAGTGGTGGCAACAAATGTGAAAGATGTGAAAAAACTGATACAGCTGATCATGCAAAAGAGACCTATTATTTTTTGGTCTATCCGCCTCCTGGCTTTTGGGGATGGGGAAGGATAACTGACTCCTATATATTATTAAAAAGTCCTTATATGGAGAAAACGTGCTCAAAATTAAAATCTATAATGTTGTGCATTTTATTAAGATGACTGCATAGGATAGGTTTTTCGTTTAAAAGCATGGCCTGGGATATATTCATGTGTGATTTCAAATCAGAATAAATTAGTTCCTAAGCCAATAATCATTAAAAATTCCAAGAGATATTTTTAGATGCTATAGCCTGCGCACACACTTCATATTATGTTAGTACACAGTAGGGTACAAACATCTCTGGATTTTTCTTTTATCTATGTACTTTTCTGTACCTATGTACATTAGGTATATTCATATATGTGTATTCCAGTTCTCACTGCAACTAAAGAAGGCCTTGCAATTCACCTTAAGGGCACCTGAGTCTAGCTGTATCCAGATAAGAACATATGTTATAAAAGATCAGTATAACAACTAGCTCAAATAAAGCATGAAATAATTCACAGAATGTAGGACCAAACAGAAAGCCTACAGTTATAGTTGAATTTTGTTATATGCCCATGCAGCACAAGAGCATCCTTGTGCAAAGATACTCAGACACAAATTCATTTTCTTGAAATGTAGGTACCTGAGGTGTCAAAGGCATGTAGGCACCCTAAAGTTCATTTGTAGTCTACAGTGAAGGAATGGTACCTGCAGCTTGCCTCATCACCACTGGAAGAAGCTGTCAACTACAGGGAGTAAAGGATGATCATCTTTTTAATATTAGCACTTTAGGTTTCAATAAATGGCCTTTTTAATATTCCATAAATCTACATCAACTGTGCAGGTATTTTCTACTCAAAACACAGAAGTTGAGATTAACCAGGCTACAGAATACTTATATGATACATTCTCGTATATTTCTAAACTATATTGAGAGACCGGTTGATGACTTGCACAAGGCTGGTTTTAATTTTCAAAGATAATTCAGCTTATACCTTACATAGTCAGCATTATCAAATGTAGTAATGAAATTTGCCCCAGTATTTAACATCACTCTTTCCCTCAACATTTTTAAAATGAGAAAATATATTATTATACCCATGTACAAATAAGAAATGCATCATTTCTTGACTTAGAAGAAATGAAGCAGGGCACTG
This sequence comes from Aptenodytes forsteri, assembly GCF_000699145.1. NCBI lineage: Eukaryota > Metazoa > Chordata > Aves > Sphenisciformes > Spheniscidae > Aptenodytes > Aptenodytes forsteri. The sequence continues at coordinate 5,542,736 of NW_008795495.1, read as the reverse complement.
AACTTGTGTCTGTCACCCAAATGACTCTCTCTTTACACCACCTTCTGTGTATGCTAACAGAAAGAAAATTTTTAATTTTATGCATGAATATGTGCCATCAGCCTTACTTTCCTCTAAAAGTCAAATCTTCTACTTGTTACATCGTAGCTGGTTACTATGGGAATTACTATGATGCCATGAAATAATTTAGGGGGAAAGACAGATAAATTCTTAAGAAGCAAGTATATTCTCATGCAACTGTAATATTGTCATGTCCCTAATGATAAAAATGATAGAAGAAAAAACAGAAGCTACATGACACACAGACAAAGTGTTTTTAACTAGAACATTTTTCAAAGTTTTCCAGAAGACATCAATTGCTTTTTAAGCAAATTGTTTTGTACAGAACTCCAATGGGAACATTACAAAATGCCCCTCTTCAGCCTACAATTAGATTAATCATGTAACTGAGGGCTTGAATCTGTGCACATTCTTATTCAACAAGAATATCAGTCCCCATCAATTTACTACAAGAAAAAAGCTCCATGGAAGCAATTTGCACACAAACACCTACCCTGCAGTTGCTCCTTGCTTCCAAGTTCTCTTTTTCCTGAAGAGTAATATTTTATTTCCTTTTCTTGAGAAAAGAAATATCTCTTAATAAATATTTAAAAAACCTAAAAAGAGGTAAAAAAGTGTTTGCTATGAAAGGTATATATGAAATTGAATAGCAAAACAGTCAGTCAGATTACCTGGAAATTCCCCTGATATATCGATAACTTTGTATAATAAAGTTACAACTCTGAGATAGTTTAAGTTATATGAAAAGTGATGGTAGCGCTTTTGTACCTAACATATGTTCTGATGTCACGGTGTTTTTTTTTCTGTTTTACGTACTTTGAGTAAAAGTAATTACAATATGAGAAGATGCATTAGGTCATCTACAGTCTTCCTCTTAGAGTGACAAAATCAGTTCTTACAAGGTATCAAAACCAACACAGATACTCTTTGGAATAAATAGGAATGAACTGACAATCTCCTTTTTCTTTGTACCTTACAGCTATTGGGAGCTGTGAGGCTCCCACACACATATGGAAGTCAGAAGTGGACCTGTTGTCCAGTGAAGATGTGCTGTGGTGGTGATCACAGCTCTTGCTGCTTTTCACTCTCACCGTCTCCATTTCTCTGGCTCCCAGACAGAATAATAAATAGCAATCACAAAGAGAGAAGGTTTTGAGCATTTCTCTAAAAGCATGGCACCGCTCTCCATTAGGAGGAGGAAGCACTCCTCATGGATTTGTCACATCTTTCCCAGGAGTAATGTCCCTGTTCTAGACCTTTACAGTTGGGAGGTAGGTTTTAACATCACAAATTGAGCACATGCAGAGCTCAGTGCATACAGGGTACTTCTGCTCTAAGTAGCAGACTATGTATGCAGGAAGGGGATTGCAATCACAGTTTTGCACTTAGATACCTTAGGCCTGCCTAAATTTATGTCTAGGTCTAGGTGCTTTATAAACTCTTGATATTAGAAGGAAATTTGGCGCCTGTTGAAATTACTGACAGTATTTTAACCAACTTAAACTGGGCTATAAAAGTATCCTTCAAATGCAGTGGACTGGAAGGAGGAAGAGGCTTTGCGTATTACAATCCTGTACACTAACAGGCACAACTGTTTTTTATTCTGACTGTGAACTCTAAGCAGGACTGGAATAAAAATAACAATAACAAAGAAGAATTTAAGTAAGAATCCTCAAATAATTTAATGACTGTATCAAGCTTTTACATTTCTAATGCTTTGCATTGTATCTATAAAATCAGAGTAGATGAATCAATCTGGTACATACCACCTAGCCTTACTGTAAGAACAGGGGATTATTTCTGAAATTATCATGCTGTAGAAATGCTGTATAACCTCAGGAGAAAGTTTCATTGGTAGTGCTTAGTATTATCAGTGTTATCAACTCAAACTTCTTCAGTTACAGAAATGACACAGTTAATCTCTTTCAGATTACATGGACTACATGCGGAATAACTTGCTCTAAAAAATGCACTGAGCTGATTTTTGGACCTGCAGGGTAGATGTCTTCTTCATTTTTTACTAGTCAATTCTTTGATAACAGCTGAGGCAACCAGGAACTCTCTTACCTGCCTAGCTCATATTGTCATTACTTACCCCTCCTTCACATCTAATGAATCCATATATTGATTCCTAAACTACTAGAGGTGATTGAGCTTATATATTTTTACAAGAATAAAACAGATTTGAGTTTGCCAATGGAGACAGGAACAGATATGCTAAGCATAGAGAAGTTTCTTTTAAGGCAGACTTACACTGATTTCATGCCTTAATAACTGTAATAACTGGTTTAGTGGATAGACAGTATTTGCTTCTTCTATTTCCACTTGCATCTCCTGTAGAATACAATCTAGCAGGCACACTCTTTAAACACTTCCTAGATGGAATGTCTTAAGAAACATAGACAGAAGACTGCTTAGTCTGTGAGTTCTGCCAGGCATAAAGTGTGGAACCGGCACAAAAGTTTTGACTGGTGTTACTCTGAGCACTGGTGGGAGAAAGAGGATTAGACAGACCAGCAGAGCTTCAAAGTGAAAACCTTGTTCTCTAGAAGACTTTGAAAACTTGAAAGTGCGGTGATGGTTTGGAGGGTCTAAGCCTTGGTGTGTCAAACTCTATTGCCTATTTAGTACCTGTTTATTAGCATAAACAGCAGGCTTAGGATGCTATGTTAGTCTTTAGAATGCCATGTTACATATAGAAACTAACACATAATCCTCAGTCACGTAACCTCAAGACTTACACGATTTTTTAGCCTAGTTAAGTAGTTTTAAGAATTCTCATATGTGTGTTTTTTCTTTGGACCTAAATAATGGACCAAGATCTAGATGAGTCTTCTGTTCTTGAGTTTTGATGCTTCCTCTTCTATGCCTACTAGACAGTTGTCAGTAGAAGTGGTTTGGATATTTACTTTACCTCTGGTATTTCTTTACCTCTGCTTTTGAGAAAAACATGAAGGTATACATTATAAAGAAGTATAAAAAGGGATGTCTGAAGTTCTAGGCTGAGCTTATTTCATTCAGGTCATGCTTGCACCATGAACTAGTAACAACATATGCTTCATATATGTGATATGATATGATAGAATATAATATGATATGATTTTCTGTGTCACAAGCTTCCAGCTAATTCAACTGCATCGATAGATCTCTATAATAAAACAAATTATCAACAGCATACACAAATTTAAGAATTAAGAACCTTAAATGAATATAGTCATTAATGATTAAAGTCTCTGTAAAATCAGAATGATATTTTGGGGGGGGTGTCTCTGTTGTTGTTTCAGATGCAGGATAAAAAACATCACCTCCTTGGGCAGAGGGACCATGACCCACTGGCTGGAGACTGATCATAGGAAAACACAAACATGAGTAATCTAAAACTAATTTCAGAGTGAGAAACAGTAATAACTCTTGCTGGGAAAAAAACACATTTCTCCCTTAACAAAGCAAAATGGTCTTTAACGATTCCCTCTGATCAAGAAACCAATGATGCATTTTGGTTTCCCCATAGTTCCTTTACTTATTGGGTAGATACCTCTCTACTTGGTGTATGGGGTTGTTGTTCTTTAATTTTTACGGTAACTGTGATCTCAAATTTTGATTCTGGATGGAACTGTCTTGGTCAAATTACAGTGCCATGTGTTTCATAAATTGCATTTGTAGCTGTTAGCCTCAGCAGTTTGCCTCTCAGCTGTTGTAGAACTGTGTATTTTTAAGAATGTAATAAACACCATCCGCACATACCAAACTCTAGATGATGTTTCCAGTAAAAGCATTTTCAGAGCACTCTGGCCCAGCTACTGGATTTTACTGGAGTGAAATGTACTTTTACTCTTCTTACTAATGCTTTCCTCTCTTGGCACGTAAGATACTAAGATATTTATAGTTACTCTTCACTTCTTCACTTCAAATGTTATTTCACTGTGTTAAGAAAACAAATGAAGTCATGTATGTATGTGTATATGTATATATGTTTAGTCCTCAAGGTTTGTATAATTATAATTTCACTCTGCAAAAGCAATGATTTTTATATTAAAAATAATCAGTTACTGAAACAATACAAAGGGCATCAGAAGTGTTTTGGTGGAGCTTCTTTCACCACGTTTGTGGTGAAATCATGTAATATTACACTTTCTATATCACATAAAATGCAAGTTATAGGAGAAAGAGAGTAGCAACCATGGATCTGCCTTACAGAGCTCTTTTCTCTAATCAGCACATAACCACAAAGCTCTGTGAGGGTCCATCTGGCATTTTCAAAGGCATAATCATTTGTTTTCCTGCCCAACTACAGCTGATATTCTGATATGGGGTACTTTACTAATTTCACTCTGCAAAAGCAATGATTTTTATATTAAAAATAATCAGTTACTGAAACTATACAAAGGGCATCAGAAGTGTTTTGGTGGAGCTTCTTTCACCACGTTTGTGGTGAAATCATGTAATATTACACTTTCTATATCACATAAAATGCAAGTTATAGGAGAAAGAGAGTAGCAACCATGGATCTGCCTTACAGAGCTCTTTTCTCTAATCAGCACATAACCACAAAGCTCTGTGAGGGTCCATCTGGCATTTTCAAAGGCATAATCATTTGTTTTCCTGCCCAACTACAGCTGATATTCTGATACTGCTGTTACTTTACTAGGATACCCCCTGATTTCACAGCAATGTACTCCAGCATTTAATCAGATCTTTGTTACGCTTTGTGAACACCATGGTACCATGCAGAAAGAGATGTTCTAACGAATTACTTTTCCCTTTTAGTGCACTTATTCAAATATTTATAAATCCTCCACTATAAAGGTATCCACTGAGCCTTTGGACCCAACCCCCATGAAAAACTGTGAGTAGCTAGCCATGGCAATTGTCCCTATCTTCTGACTGCCCATCAGTTTATTAACCTCATTTGTCTTACTGGTTAATTTTACCCTGGCCACTCCTTTTCTCATCCAGACTAAAGCAGCTGTGCTAAATGGAAGTCAGAGAGGGACATTCTTACCTGCAAACTATCCTTTAGGGCCACTTTAGCCTTTTATCACCTTTAACTTCAGATAATCTTACTTCAGTTATAAGTTACCCCAAGGCATCAGGAAAAGGAATTCATGTGCAACAATATTGTCTCTAAAGGCCCAAGATATTGCCCTACTGACATGTCAACACTGAAGTTTTATGTATGCTGCTACTTTCAAGCACATTTATTACACTTAACAAATAATAGTATTTGTTGTTTATATATTGCTTCTTAGTAACTGTATGTTCATGTCAAAGCTTTGACCAAACTTCTCCATACCCCAAAAGCAAGTGAAAGAACTAATAAACTTTTGAAACCAGCTAATATGAAGTGCATTGGTTAATTTATGCAGTAATAGTCCCATCAAGTCTAGCAAGACTATCAGTGCAGAGTATCCTCTCTTTCACAGCCATAATTTTAAAGTGTTAATTCTTGTACAACTGATCTTTTCCAAGAGCCAAACTCCCTGAAAAACTCAGCCAGCTAAAAAAAAAAAATGCCCCATCATGTATTCAACTGATATTAGGGATCTGCATAAAAGAAGCTTCTCAGAGTTTCTACTCCTTTGCCTAGATTATAAAGAAAGCAGGAGTGCTGGAAGACTCCCACAGAGAACAGACTGAAAATCAACACAAGACCTGGCACCACTGTGTTGCTGTGATCCCAGAGGAGAGGCAGGTAGAGAGCTGGGAGAGGAATGGGTACTTTAATCTTTCTAATGTATCTTTTCTTCTGTGAACATGCTATGTTATACCCCATATGCTATTTAAAACTTGGGTTATCTAATAGCCCCTTAAATGCTATTGGTATGTTGATAAAAGGAGGATGAAAATTTCACCAGTGTCAGTTAATTAACTGGCAGCTAATGCATTAATCTCCACCGCATCAAAACTGCACACAGTGAAGTCACTAACTTGGCCTTTAAAAATTCTGGAGGGATTTTGAGTTTAGAAGTGTACTGAGCTTAGCAGAAGTGGCAGGTGGTGTTTCTAGGGGTAGTCCCTTCTTTTTCAGAGCTGAGTGATCTGTAGGCCACAGGCATTACAGACCTGCAGAATTGGGGTATTCCTGGGTTTTGTATCTCTGATAAGAGAAGAACAGGAGACCATCCACTTTTTATATGGTCTTTATTAATTGATCTCAATGGGACTGTCCCTCTGTCTTCAACAACCGGTTTAGCTTGTGTACCTTCTTTTTGGTTTTACACTCATATTTCTCATGACCTTTGTTTGCAAATGGTTGAAAATCTCTTGACATTTGGACAAATGAATAGAGATGGACCTTACTGATGAATATAGATATAGCAAGATATAATTCTTTACGTACTTTAGCTATTTGGTAAATAATCTTTCTGTCTGTTACAGCTGGTAATGTGAAATCAGTTTGGGAACAGAAGTTAGTAAATGGCACTTTAAAGTGAATACCATGCATACTATGCTTTTGTTGCCAATACTGTCTATTCAACTATTTTCCTTCAGCATAAGATGGAAACATTTGCACTGTAAGCCATTTAAATCTTTTTTTTTTTTTTAAGATATTATTTGTACAGGATTCTTTCAGTGCTCCTTGATGGAATTGCACTCCTTTCTCTGCTGGTGAATAACAGCAGGTTCAACTGTACCTGTGTCATCTTGCATTTGGTGGTCAGGAGAGACTGACAGAAAGTCCCTCTGAAACAAGACAGTTTGCCTCCCCAACGCAGGTACTTCCTGCCTTCTCATTTGATCCATCAGTCATGGAGCTTAAACACAAAAATCTGTCAGGTGCTCTTGAACTATATGTTCACGTGCTGAGTTGGTAAAGTGCTTCTCAGATAAGAGTGTTTTAGTCATTTAGAAGCCACTTCTGCCAGGAGTAGTAGTATTTTTATCTTAGTAAACCCCGTTTACTGATGACACCACAAGTTACAGTGAAAAGTCCAGGCAGAGAAGCAAAACAAAAAATCTCAACAGGGACTTAGTCTTACTGACCTACACATAAACCATGTTTACAGTACTGTGGTATGGTACCAAATTAACATACAGTCATCTGTCACTGGAGGCACTCTTCATGCACTCCTCAGCTTGTTCAACCATTTGAATTATTTCAGATTAAAAAAAGGAAGAGCCCTTCCTCCCTGCAGTAGCAACAAGCCTTCCATACACTCCAACTTGAGCATTTATGCATCCATTTAGTATGAAGAGATACTAGCGAATCTTGGTCTTCCACAAGCAGAAGACACCCCAAAAACAGATCACCCAACTCATATAAAGAATGGTGAATGTGTGCCCCCACGCCATGCAGAAAATGACCTTTATTCTGCCTGCCTAAATGCAAGCACTTAAGTTAGATGCCTAATCAGCCTGAACTTTTTTTATAGACAAAGGAGAGATGGGGCATTTCCAGCTCATAATATAATTTTTGGTGAGTTGAATGGCCTCTACAGTAGCCCTGTGGGAATATGGGGCAACTGTGCTTCCACCTTGGCTGCCTCATACTGCTTAAAATTAAATAGGGTGGGTGTAGGTCTAATAACCTCCAGTGAGAAGGGCTGAATATTCTTTGTGAGCATCAGTCTCCATAAAAAACTTTCAGAAAGTTACAAAAGGTTCAGGTAATACTTTTGGAGATGGTAAGACCAGGGTGGTTTTTTGCTGTTTCACACATCAAAAAGCAAAGTCCTATATTGCACAGCTCCCAGGCTTAAAAAGGAATGTAGCACAGTACTTGGCTCACACTGTGTATTGAAAAATGCATTTCATGCAGCAACTAAAGCACTCTCCTCTAGTACGCAATGCTCACACACTATGGTTGCTAATGCCATAGAAAAACCTGTAAATTAGGAATTCTCTGACTGATCTAGCTAGCCAGTCTTACACTGATGGCCTCTTCTCTTTGTTTCAGAATTTTAAATATATTTAAATACATTAATAACTTTTGCTTGTCCATGTAATTAGCATTCCCTGAAATTAGCATTACCACTGCTGTAGGCAAGCAATCTGTTCATGAACGTTCACTTTTGCACAAAAGTTTGAGAACCCCAGTTACCTCAATATGGGACCACGATGCACATATTGGGCCCTACATAGCTTAAGTGGGCTGAAGAAACCCTCTATCTGCATTTGAGATGCCAACTGCTCTTTACAGGTCTGCTTTTTTACTTTCTTTCCTATACTCTTAGTATAACACACCAAATCCATCTCTGGTATAGCTGCTCTGAAGCCAGTGAAGTTACTTCAAGGATGAATTTGACCCATTTTATACTTTTCAAGAACCTAAGTAACAATAAATGCCACATCTCTGCCACAGCTCAAATGCTGTTCAGAGAAGGGATGTACAATACATCTTTGTCTTCTTCCTGTTCATAACAAGCAGTGTAGGTCATCTGCATCATTGACATTTGCAGCTGATGCATTTGTGTAGTCTGTATACACTTCTTGGAACTGCACAGGCCTTCTCATTGTTTTCAGAACCTTGATTTTTCTTAGCATTATCATCATCTAAATGTATTTAAGGATGAAACTATTAGAAACACAATTGGTGAATTAATGTCATGAGGACTGCTGCTGGCAGCTCATCAATTTTTGATATGCCACTCAGACAAATGAAACATAAGCCACCCAGAACAAGGGGACCTTTTGACACTTCAAAGGAAACCCCTATGGGTGGTTTCCTCTTGAAGCTGCACTAAACTGGCTCAATCTCCTCAGCTGGAAACTGCCAATGTCTCATTAACCCCTAAACAGGCCCTGCATGAGCTTTTCTTTTCAGCTATAATTATGCCATGCACTCCTGTTATGCTGTACTGAATTGCAACACTGTCACCAGCACATTATAAACATCCACCCTAATTGAAAAGCAGATTAGACTCGTGTTAATTAGCCAAAAAGCCCGCCCACTTGCATGCATTATGATTGCCTCTTAAATACTGAGGATGTTGAAATCCCTCAGAAAGACAAGGCAGACTTAATTGCAATAACCTGCAAATTAAGTTTAATTTACTTTAAATTTACCGGTTTAGCAGGCTCATTTGATGGTGTTAATGTTCTAGCAAATTAATTATCTGAATTAGTCATGCCTGGTGGAGTTTTGCAGCAGAATACATTGTACAGTGGCCTATTAATAACAGACAAACAGGACAGGATTAATGAGAAGATTATGCTAAAGTTCTTTTTTAAAAACAAGGATCTTGCATGAATTCAAATATAATCACCAAAGTGCAAATACAGACACAGAATATAAACAAATTGAAATTTATTACACTCTATGGCATGCCATCTAGGAGAAACAGTAAAACATTACCCGTGAAATATTTGATAGAAAGAGGCCTCTTCTATGCACTCAAGTAGATCACTTCTCACAGCAAACCATTTCCCATTATCTGGTATCTCTCTGTGAGACTTCAAATACGTAAGTGCTTTCGAGAGTACTTGTACTACAGAGAGAGCGAGCTGATAAATAAATTAGAAATAACATCTCATATGTTAATTCCATAGTCCACTTTGTGGCTTATGAGGCAGTAGAATTGCTTTTTTGTATTCCATTGCTAACCACTGTCTGCTCCAGTTTAAAAAAAAAAAAAAGAAAAAAGAAAAAAAGGCCTCCACAGAGATATAGCTGCAAGTAAACTATAAAAGCAGAATCTTGCTTGCCTCTGCTCCCTATAAAAATACATGTCAAAAAAAATATCTTCTAATAGCCTTTGGAATAGCTCTCAAAATAAAGATATAATTGGCCTTGTAAACAATGTCAAGGTACAATCATTCACCCTGCAGAAAGTGTTGGCTGATACTGCTGGAGAAATGAAGATAGTAGTGACAAATATCCTTTTTAGCTGGTCTTGATCATGAAAGTTTACTCTGCTTATGTGCTAAGTGTTGCCTCTTCCATTAGGGTCCACAGCCATCCCAAATACAATGAGGTATATTCAACTCAACTCAGTCTCCCTGTGGAGGGCAGGAAAAGCCTATGGGAGCACAAAAGGTAATCCTTGATGAGTGTGGACTGAATGTGATTGAATATAAAATTCTGGATTATTGATTGGAATCTGCATGTTAAAACCATCATTCACTGAGAGTAGCTGCGTCTTGTGTTGGTTTCAAAGGGCTTTCAGGCTGTTGTGCAGTGCCTGGTGAAAAAGCCCAAATTTACATCATTCTTGCATGTACTGTATTGCATGGAAAATAAAAATGTCCCCCCTTGAAAAGAAAGACTGAATGATGCATTCCTTAAAAACAGATTATCGCATTAAAGAAGGAAAGGTTTGGTAAGAGAAAAAATATGCATAGTTGCTTTATGGGACATATTTTAATTTTTGGGAAAAAAAACAAACCAACCCAAAACTAAAATAAAAAAATGGTTTCAATATGTTTTCTGTATTGTACCGATATATCATGTAGACCCTTTCTGCTTTCCTTATTATTTCTTTCTTTCTTTCAGATAAAATTACAGCTTGAAGCACTAAATGAAACTGGCACAAAAGCAGCCATTATTAAAACTGGGCTGAAAAACAAAAAGGAAAAAAAAAAGGAAAGTAATTCTGCTTTAAAAAGCTTGTACATGAAGGGCTGAGATTACTTTAGTAAGAATCCATAGGGAATAGGAACTACACTATGAAGAAAATGGATTCCTGTGACACATAAACAAAAGGCAAATGACTAATATATTTACATATAACATGTGGTGTATTCATTGCACACCATGGTGACAGAATTGTTTATTTCATTTATAATTTATACAGCAAAACCTTATTATATGTGTAACTAATTTGCCTGATGATAATATGCAGTAGGAGATTAGGTTTCCATTATATTTTGTCATTAAGAACAAAAGATTTTTGTTTGTTGGTTAATTTTTTTTCTTGGTTCCTATCTCACAGCACACACCCTACACATGAGTACATTTCACTTAAATCATTATGACGCTGAGCTAAGTAGAAAGTAGCAAGGAACTTCTAAAAGAAAAAAAACCCTACAAAATCCCTCACACATGAATTCGCTTTAAATACTCTTCACTTCTGGAATTTCTTATGATATCAGTAATGACAATATACAAAGAACCTCTCACAGGTGATATGCATGCACCAAAAAAAGAAATGTCAGAATAAATATAGGCTCCAGAAGAGCTTTGCTCTTAGAGGGGAAAAAAAAATAAATCAAACATTTTACCAGAAGCAGCATTAGAATATGTGACTAGACAGTTCATCTCAGACTACAGGGAGCGGGTGGGATGGTAGGCAGTGATGAGGGAATTATCTTGATGTATTTTCCACTGTGGCACACAAGACAGTGCAATTCTCTGAAAGGAATTGTTAGCACCAAGCCGGTAATTCCCCTCTGTGGTATTACAAAGTGTGTGTATTACAAAGCGGGGAGGAAGAGGGGGAGTAACCTGCAAAGTGCTATATATGTTTCCAACACTAAAGCACATATGACCTTGAATTAATTCAAATATGCTTATCAAAATATGAATGCTGGGTCAGGAGCACACACACATGTACCTATGTTGAACTTATTTCTTTGTTACCCTTTGGAAAACCCAAATCTACTCTAACCGAGTTGTTAGGCTGTGTAGTTGCTTAACCCTTTGCAAGTCTGATTTGTATTGCATAGTGAAATCAGCCTATTGCAGAAAAGGAGAGCTGAGGAGGAAAAAGCTTTTAAACAACAGGGGATATTTTCCTGTTTAACTAAGAGCTTTCAAGCACCTTTCAAAACAGCAGGACACAACAGTTCAGTCTAAAAATCTGTGCAAAGGTTTGGTAGTTTCAAAAGTGCGCTAATACAAGAACTTTACTTGGATAAAGTGACAATCAGTGTTGCCGGTGTACATAAAACACTGAAATCTTTTACTACCTAAATTAACATACACAAATGCACAAATATCTCCTCAGGGACACCCTATCAGTCCATGGTCCATGGTCCATCAGATCCATGGTTTGTTGGCCATGGGTGCTGACAAGCCTGAAAGTTCAGGGACAGGTGAGAAAGTGCATCTCAGCTTGCCGACAGTGAGCAGGTAATGAACACTGCCTGCTTTTGGGAATAGTATGAGTATGCATCAATACAGCCTAGGGACCAACCAGCTGAGCAGCAGTTTGGCAGAGAAGGGCTGCAAAAAGCTGTCCTGGTGGACGTGACCATGAACCAGCAATATGCCTCCTGGGCTGCATTAGGAAAAGCGTTGCCAGCAGGTCAAGGGAGGTGCTCCTTCCCCTCTACTCAGCACTGGTGAAGCACATCTGGAGTGCTGGGTCTAGCTCTGGGCTCCCCAGTACAAGGGAGACACGGACATGCTGGAGTGAGTCCAGCAGTCTAGGGACCAACCAGCTGAGCAGCAGTTTGGCAGAGAAGGGCTGCAAAAAGCTGTCCTGTGACCAGTGACCATGAACCAGCAATATGCCTCCTGGGCTGCATTAGGTTGCCAGCAGGTCAAGGGAGGTGCTCCTTCCCCTCTACTCAGCACTGGTGAAGCACATCTGGAGTGCTGGGTCTAGCTCTGGGCTCCCCAGTACAAGGGAGACACGGACATGCTGGAGTGAGTCCAGCAGTGGGCCACAAAGGTGATTAAGGGACTGGAGCAACTGTCGTACTTGGAGAGGCTGAGAGAGCTGGGACTTCAGCCTGGAGAAAAGAAGGCTTCAGGGGGACCTGGTGAGGGGGAGTAAAGAAGATGGAGCCAGACTCTTCTCAGTGATGCCCAGTGACAGGACAAGAGGCAATGAGCTCAAAGTGAGACACAGGAATTTCCATTTAAACTTAAGACTTTTTGTACTGTGAAGGAGGTAAAACACTGGATCAGGTTGCCCAGGGAGGTTGTGGAGTTTCCATCCCTCAAAATATTCAAAACCAAAATATGCTCCTGGGCAACCTGCTCTGGCTATCCTTGCTTGAGCAGGGGGGACAGACTAGATGATCACCAGAGGTCTCTTCTGACCTCAGTGATGCTCTAATTTTGTTATTCTGTGATCTTTTCTAGACTGAGCTACAAGAGAGGACTGTACCCCTGAACCCACAATTGCTTCACAGCACTACCTCCCCTAGATTCTCATAGAGCAAAAAATGAAGAACAAGAATGGAGATTTGGTGGTTGTCAAAGTAGAGCAAAAAAAGGAAGGCACCAAAGAGGGTGAGTTGGAAAAACCAATAGGGAAGTATAAGAGAGCCAGGTTATGTGACTTTGTCCTATGAAAGGTCCAAAAACCTTGTTAACCTCTGATTTTTATTGTTTTCTATCCTTTCATTGCCACTATAGTTTAACAGCTGCGCTGGATACCATATAAAATAAGATATCCCCAGGGAAAATCTGACTGCAGTAGGTGTTCTTCAAAACATCTGGGGAAATTGAGCTTTGACACAAGCCAAAGAAAAGTGCTGAATATATTTCCTTAAAAAGCGTTATACTAATCTATTTATCTAATTTTAGTATATCAGCTGCCATTGGAACTAAGCTGCTAGAAATGGAAGAGAAGAATGAAAGAGATTTTGGACTAGATTTTTTTTCAAAGCTTAGTTCTCAGTAAAGCAGCACTCCTACCACTTTCTGAAGGACAGGAGATATTAGCTTGATCACAGAAGTATGCTAAAGTGGCAATGTGACTGCTGGTTCCTAGCTGGCTTGGGCCTGGAGTATAAGCCTGGAACATACAGAGAGTGAGCTCAAACCCGCTTGCAAAAACTGTACAGGCATACCCTACAGAGGAGCTGAGCATGGGCCCTCGTGAGACAGAGCAGCAGTGAATATTCAGGAGCAGTATTGAAGGATGGGGGGGCCTTAGCTGAATTTTTGAGATTATTTTGCTCGTGTACCTAGATTAAAAATGCTTGGGCATTCAGATTGTAGTCTCCAACTGCACTCAGCTGAATAAGTCCTTAGTCATGTTAAGGTTGCTTTACTACTGTGCAGCATGTACAATTTATTAACAATTCCAATACCCAATGAGGGTAAACCTCAACCCGAATACAATAAGATTATGCAGGACCGTTACTTCTGCAGGGCTTTATAAGGGCTGGAAGAGGTCTAAAGATCTGCAAAAGATCATAGACATGCTTCTTTTGCAAGACAAATTGAACCTATGCAGTATTAAGAAAAGAAGGATGTGAGGGATATTCACAACACATCACATCTTGTTTAGGGTGCTAAATTAGCAGCCTAGGTTTCCTGCTTGGGTAATGGAAAGAACTAGGTTCTTCCAGGAGATGCTTCAGAGCACCTAATTATGACTATATAGGTCAAACACACCTCAAGCTAAATACCTAAAGGCAACATTGACGTGCCATCTGGTATTTTAAATGGGACCATAAAAACTTGTCTAAGAAGCAATATAAAACTATACACGTAGTCAGTGAAATTAGAATATTTTCTCCATTGTTATCCTTTCTTTGTACTGTGTCAGAAGGCAAAGAAACCACAAGATTGGACAAAATTTATCTTCCGACATTTTAAGTGAACTGAATGGACAATAATTTCAGTGCCATACCAGCAGAAGACTGACTCTTCCCTTCTTGTATTCAATTGCATAAGAAAACCTTAGTCATGTTAATATTTCTGTGATTTCAAAGGCCTTCTCCATACTTGTCTTTCATTGCCCTAGACACCAGAGAAATGTACGCTAGCAGAAAAGCCCTGTGTGCTGGTTTTGGTTGGGGTAGAGTTGATTTTCTTCATAGCAGCTAGTATGGGGCTATGTTCTGGATTTGTGCTGGAAACAGTGTTGATAATACAGGGAGGGTTTTGTTATTGCTGAGCAGTGCTTACACAGGGTCAAGGCCTTTTCTGCTTCTCACCCCACCCCACCAGCGAGTAGGCTGGGGGTGCACAAGAAGCTGGGAGGGGACACAGCTGGAACAGCTGACCCCAACTGACCAAAGGGATATTCCATACCAGATGACGTCATGCTCAGCGTATAAAGCTGGGGGAAGAAGGAGGAAGGGGGGGACGTTTGGAGC
>NW_008795495.1:5517965-5527588 GCF_000699145.1 Aptenodytes forsteri | reverse complement strand
GGAGTGAGCGAGCGGCTGCGTGGTGCTTAGTTGCCAACTGGGGTTAAACCACGACACCCTGTCAAGACTACAGTCTAGTCTGGAGCTACTGCATCTTAGTTAGTGTGATTCAAGCTAATAACCACTTCAACTAAAAAGAGAACTGGGTCCAAAATATGACAAGTAAGTGGAAAAAAGACCAAAAAACCCCCAACAGAAAAGAGTGTGAGGAACCGTAACAGATTGCTTGAGTTCAATCTACATGGAAACAGATTCTTCCCACACAAATTTCTGGACCTAACTGATAAATCTGATTTAAGTGGCCTTAGGCACCCAGTGTAGTCTTTAGAAAAGAGGCAAAGGCAGAAAATCCACATACCACTTCAGAGGGTAGTTTGATATAACAAGTTGAATTGATCTCTGGAAGTGCTTATCTCTATCCATGGATTTTGCATGGACCTTGGGCAACTGAGCTAGGCAATTAATGTTATCTGGAATGAACCTAGATTTTGATTGTGTTTTTGCATGATAGCCAGGACTATACAACAATAGTTAACTATCCTGTCCCCGATATTCTTAGTTCTCATTTTTAAATATTAACTGTACTAAAAGCTTCTTCAGGTGTTCCACAACAATCGTCCCAACACAAGTCTTCATCAGGATGTCTGACACATAGACATAAAAAGTCCTCATGCATTTTAAATTTTTTTTTTTTTTTTAACATCTGTCTTTGAACATAAATCCTGAAAAATAAAGATGGCTGTAGAAAGACAGCCTTTTGATATGTTGTCTAATGGACAGTCAGAAGAAAGTGAGCCTGCTCAGCCCAAAACCTGACCTTCACACTTAGTACCTCCTGTTTTCTCCTGGTCCTTCTCTAGCTGACAGTATCCCCCATGTTATGAAGAACCTCAATATCCCAATTCAACTATCTGTCCGGGGACCCGGTGGGGTTTAGCTGTCACTGTTCAACTGTCTTTTCCTTGCAGATCCTTGAAGCGCTACTCCAACCACTGTGTGAAAAGCTCACGCACTCTGGTCTTGGCAGTAATAAAAAAATGCTTTGTACTATGCACCTGTCCCAGTATTGCAATGGTTTGGAAATTAATTCTATATCTGAAGTATGCAAATTGTGCTCATTATGTAAATACTGAGCTATAAGTGGCTGTCTCTGAAGAATGAGACAAAGCAACATAGAATCATAGAATCATAGAATAGTTTGGGTTGGAAAGGACCTCTAAAGGTCATCTAGTCCAACCCCCCTGTCGTGGGCAGGGACATCTTCAACTAGAGCAGGTTGCTCAGAGCCCCGTCCAACCTGACCTGGAATGTTTCCAGGGATGGGGCATCCACGGCCTCTCTGGGCAGCCTGTGCCAGTGTTTCACCACCTGCAGCGTAAAAAATTTCTTCCTTATATCTAGTCTAAATCTAAGCCATTCCCCCTTGTCCTGTTGCAACAGGCCCCTGCTAAAAAGTTTGCCACCATCTTTTTTAGAAGCCCCCTTTCAGTACTGATAGGCTGCAATAAGGTCTCCCTGAAGCCTTCTCTTCTCTAGGCTGAACAACCCCAACTCTCTCAGCCTTTCTTCATAGGAGAGATGTTCCATCCCCCTGATCATTGAGAACACTTGAGTGGACAAATCTTCCTTTTTGCCAAAACTAATCCAGCTCCAACCTTCTAAAAAAATCTTAAAGCTCACTTTCCACAATTGATCTTTTTTCTTTAAAAATCAAAATAACTTTGAGGAAAATATGAATAATTTTTTTCACTCTAATTTTGATTTGAGGTGGAGGGTTTTTTGCATTAGTAAAATTGATTTTTTCTACTAGGTCTATAAGGAGTTTGAGATCCCTTTATCCTGGAGTTGCTAAGCTCTTCTTGTCTCCTGTGTTTGAATGAAGTTTCTCTCTTACTTAACACTAAAGGAAGAAAGATGATAGGTATTAAGAGCACCGGAAAAGAGGTTGTGGTAAAAGGGCATAGAGAGTTAGCCAGTTATGCAGGCCTTTTGTGTCAGGAAAGAAATAAAGCACAGGAGCAGACAAGGAGAGGCAGGAGAAGATCTGGACAGAGATCTGGTTCACCTGGATTGGTGAACCGTTGTATCCCTCCCTACAGAACACCAAATGGAGGTGGTCAGTAAGGACCACCTACTTCTGACACAAAAAATTCCGTGCACCAGAGATTAGGTCATTCTGCTGCAGACAGGCTCTTCTTTCCATGATGTCTGTGGTTCCCCCATGGAGCAAGTTTCTACAGTTCATCTGGGAGGACAGCTGCACCAGTGCATGACCAGGAAAACAGGTCTTGAAGCTAATTACTAAGAGCATAGGCAGATACAAGCTACTTATTCACATGGGGAGAACTATGACCATTGGTATTAAAGAGTTGGTTCTGAGTAGTTACGTCCCAAACACTTGAAAGTCATTAAATGCTTGTTTTAACTGCTTGCCTGCCTGCCTCCCTTTCTCCCTCTCTCTGGTAATTTCCAGAGCTGTACACTTACAAACTTCATTGCCCATGGTGTCGTGGTGTCACACCAATAAGGTTGCTCAACAAGAGCTGAGTATTTTTGTTCACTGAGTGACTGAGCTCCTTAGCTGTAGGAGATCAGCATAGGTCATATGGCTTTGATAGAGCTCTGTTGCTTTAAATCAGTAAATAATCTGTCTGTATAAAACTCAGTCTGTAATCACTTAGTCTATGTTGGAAATACTTGAAAAAAACTATAAAAGCGATCCCTTTTTCTGCCCATCCTCACTGATTTAGAAAGGACTCAATCCACAGAGAATTTTAATTTTTTAATTGTAGTATGTGTTCTTATTGCAGTAAGTCTGTGGCCATGTAAAAACTGTCATACTCAGTGAAACTTCCCGCCAAAAGAAAAGAACCTAAAATACAAAGTATTTGGCACTCAGAAGCAGCATCTTATTTGTACTGGGTGTCCATGGCAAGGTGTTGGTAGCAGGGGGACTGCCCTCTGTGAGGAGAGGCCGGGGCCCCCCCCCCCCGAGCACAGCCGGTTCCGGCCGGCTCCGAACGACCCACTGCAGGGAACAGCTGAGCCCCTCAGCCACGATGGTGGTGCCTCGGGGAAAATGTATTTTAAAAAGGGCAGAAAATGCCACACAGGCAGAGAAAGGGAGGAAACAGCAGTGCAAACACCAAAGTCAGAGAAGAAGGAGGGGGAGGAGGTGCTCCAGGTGCCACAGCAAATATTTCCCTGCAGCCCATGGAAGAGACAACACCGGAGCAGATATTTCCCTGCAGCCCGTGGAGGACCCCATGCCAGAGCAGGTGGATATTTCTTGAAGGAACTGTGGCCTGTGGAAGAGCCCCCCCCACACACTGAAGCAGGTTTATCCTGAAGGACTGCAGCCCATGGAGAACCCATGCTGGAGCAGTTCTTGAAGGACTGTAGCCCATGGACAGGATCCATGCTGGAGCAGGGGAAAAGCGTGAGGAGGAACGAGCAGCAGGGAGCAGCTGTTATGGACTGACTGCAACCCTCCATTCCCTATCCCCCTGCACTACTCGGGGAGGGGTAGAGGAGTTGGGAACGGAGGACTGAAATTGAGCGTGAGAAAAAAAGGGGTGGGGGAGAGGTGGTGTTTTAATTTTTGTCTTTGTTTCTCGCTGTCCAGATCTATCTTAAATGGCAATAAATTATTTTTCCCCAAGTCAAGCCTGTTTTGTCCATGATGGTAATTGGTAAGTGATCTGCCTGTATTTATCTCAACCCACAAGCTTTTTCATCCTATTTTCGACCTTCGTCCTATTAAGGAGGGGGAGTGAGTGAGCAGCTGGGTGGGAATTTGGCCCTTATCCAAGGTTAACCCACCTCACTATTCTGCTGTAAGACCTATTTGCCAACTTGCTTTTCTGATATATGGTATCTATATCTCCCTAATCCAAAGATTTACGTTGAAATAACACTGAAACATTTCTATTCATTTATTTATCTACTTACTTTTGATGGACAATGAATTTGTTGAAAAATTCCCTTTGGGAAGAACTTGAAGTATTCAAAAATCTGGGTCAAGTTTATGGTTTCAGAAGAGAAATAAGGATTACATTTTGATAATGTTTAAAAATGTTATTTTGATACTTTGAAAACAAATATTTGATCTTTTTGTTTTGAAATTTTTCATTTTACTTAAAAATTGACCTTCAATTTAAAACAAACAAGCAAATATACATATTCTTTTCAGTACTGTTGTATATCCTAAAAAACCCCTTCTTTGTTTACGCTGAACAAAATTTTTTAGTTTACTCCAAATTAATTTATGGATTTTTTCCTAACTAAAATTGGAAAATTATATATTGCTTCTATCCAGTCTGTTATGGTGGGTTTTTTCCCCCTCCAAAAAATCCTTTCAATACAGATACCAAATCAAAGTATCTTTTACCCACTTAGTTTTGGTCCGGTTCTCAAGTGTAGCACTGGTTGTAGATTCTTGCCATACTCCCATAGATTTGGTACTTGGTACAAGTTTTGGTACTTGGAACAAAGTATCAGGAGATCAGTCTGGACCCAGCATTGACCTGTTCTGTGAGCTCTGAGCTTTTCTGAAAGCTTTTTCTTTAGATTTAAAGTGCTGCTTCCTTCTTTTCTCCCTAATGAAGAGGCATGCTCACAAATGCATAAATCCCGGCCCTTCTACAAAGCAGCATCAAGGACTGAATAGGTCAAATATTCACTTTTAAGTGACTTATGCATTGGACATTCATATTGCAAGTTATGTCAATAGCACTAAAATCTCTGTATGTTTCCCACTGTGCTGGAGTAATGAGTGTATTTTGGGTGTAAACACATGCACTTTAAGTAAATAGGTACAAATGATACCTATTCCAAACCAGAAAATGCACAAGTGATGAAAATAGAGGCAGATAAATATTCAGGTTGCATTATATATTGGATTGTATTATATATTGACAAATGGATAAAAGACGACTGGCTGTCTTGGGGGTTGGTAATGAGATATGGACTCCTTGACCTTTAGGTCACCCTTGTGATTCCCAGCAAGGTCAGGAACTAACAAAATGTGGCTTGAATTGGTGATGGCAGTCCAGTTCCTTACTGCCAGATGTTCAGATAATAAAAGTAACTACAGTGACTGGCACCACACTACAGCCTTGTCAGAGAATCCAAATTAGCTTCCTCACTGGCTACTGAAAGGCCATGGAAAAATGGGTCCTCCAAAAGCCGGGCTGCAGCACGGTGTGAGGAAGCTCCCAGAACGGCTGCTAGTGCTGTATCTGTTCTGCGGATGCACAAACGGCTCCCATTTCTACAGCTATCAAATCAACACTAAATTCATTTCCATTGCAGATTTAAAGCAACGAGAACAAGACCCAGTTTGTGCTAACATCGACCATGAAAGGGAATACGCAGTTAATATATCACTCCTTTCACTCGGGATTTGTTGTTCATCATAATTCAGTATGTAATGGTAAACCAACACCTCACTATTCAGAGTTTATTTTCTGTGATGTTGCCTGAATATCTGAGGTTCCTTTCAGTGGACTAATCAGCCCTCTTTATTAGATGCAACTGTATATTCATGATCCTATTGGGATAGATAGATTCTCTATAGTTTGATAATAAAAATATGTGCTAATGGGTCTCCTTGCTCTTGATTTCTTACATGAAGAAAGAGCGGGCATTATTTACCCACAGGTAAAGTAAAAACTATAAAGGTAAAAGGCTTTTCCATGCAATATACTGCTCAAATGTAATAATCCCTGAGATGCTTATTTTAGTAAATGAATCAGTCACACTGAGCCAAGGAAGGGAGCCATCTATTACCGTGCTATAAATGTTAAAGACCCTATTTAGAGCCTTTATCTCTAGAAGAAACAAAGCAATTTTCGCTGATATTTGTACGACATCAATAATGGTACCTCACTAAGTAGTGAGTAGACGTTACAATTGCAGTTTGCCCAATTCTTTTTCACTGGTCATCAGGGAAATTCATCTAAAGCAACCAAAAAAACATAGATATGTTTGCATCATATTAATAAGAAGCGAAAGCAAGGTAGCTGCCAATTGGCAGCAGAGTATGTTTTGGTGGTTTGATAAGGATACTAAAGAGTTTATGATGTGACAGATGTTTCACTACACTATTGTGAAATGAATAGATTATGAGAAGTAATTAGATGTACATTGGAATCAATGCTGTTATCATCGAGGCCTTCGGGCGATGCAATAGATGAGAGTCATGGCAGCAGGTGGTCCAATGGCTCGGAGACAGGAAGACACACCGCAGGAGACTGAGTGACAGGTTTCACAGATCCAGGGGGTGAGAGATCTGAGCTATTGCCTGCATTTGTAATCTTTACTCATGTATAAATAATAACAACTACACTATTGACTTCATATGCTATGTCATAGCCTCTGCTACCCCCTACACACACACACATACACACACATATGCAAACACACACACACATTCTGCAACTTTTTCCCTCAGTTAAGGCTATCATTTTATTTTAACATGAAAAAATATGCATTCATCCCTTTGATACCAGTGCCAGCTCCATGTTTTTTGATTAAAACACTTAAATAAGAAACCTGGCAACAGCTTTGAATACAGTGCAGTGTATTGTGTGCCCAGTGCAGAAATGTATATGCACTTTCCATGGGAGACTTAACAGAAAGTGAGGTGCAATAGGCACAGTTCTCGTTATGTTGCTCTTCTTCAAGCTTTTCCCTATTTTCCTTCTTTGTCCAGCAGGTCCCAAACTTAAGGAAACATTATTGTCATGCCTAAACTGCCTTTGCAAAGGAACTGGCAAGCTGAGTCATCAGGATAGGTAACATATGAAATCTGCTGACTCTGGGAAGATTTGGGTCCTGACCCGGAAACCTCAGTTGTTACCTGTCCCCAGAGCTTCAACCTGGAATTTCTGGGCTCTTCTGCACCAAGTGGAGTCAGGGATAGTAACAGCAGAAACCTAAAGTAAGTGTTACAAGCACTCAGCCTCTGACTCTGTGAGTGGGTTATAGTAACAGGAGGCAGCTCTGAAAAGCCCTTTGGTGCTGCAGCTTGTCAGTCCCTGCCTGCAGGTGTTTGCTCTGAAATCTTTTATTTTATTGTTGAGGAGAATGACACTAGGATAAAAGGGAATATGGAAACATTAAAATGTATGTTTCAATATTCTGAGTGTAAACATAAATACCAAGATCTTTCTTTGAGGTATATGAATATCAACACAAATAGATAGTCTTATACATGTGATGTGTATTTGGATACATTATTTGTTCTGTATGAATACCTACCATGGACTGATCCATATAATTTAAGCTGATGAAATGAAGTAAATCCAATGTTATGGAAAAGAATAGTACTTAGCCACTAGCATAAAGCGATGAACTATGATGAGGCTTGCTAAAGAAGGATATAGGGCAAAACCCCCAGGTGTATATATATAAGGCATGACAACGAGCATGTTGGTCTAATATTGCAATTTATGGAAACTTGACTTAGCTTACAAAGAACCAGGATGTACATAGCCTGCAAGAATATCTAATTAACTGTCCTTACAGTGATACTTATATTTAGATGAATTGGTCTGGGGAAAACATAGAGGTTGGGACATTGTACAAATGCAAGACAATCCCCTGAGATCAGAAGCATATGTTTTCCCTGTGTGAAACAATATACAAACAATTATCCACTTATCAACAAATATCTCCTATTACTCATGTCTCCCAGCACCGTATAGAGCTATGCCAATCTACCATCACAGAAGTGAAGAAGCTGTCAAACCTGTTGAGCCAACTTTCAGTGAAGTGGCACCTTAGTGGGACTAACAGCGTCAAGGAACAAGCTGGAAATCAAACAGAACTTGTCCAGAGTGATGGGACTGCAAATCCAAATTCCCTTCTAAAAACCTTGGTCATTGCATGTGCATTTACCTGCCAGACTAAGTTACTAATTTAAATTATGAGATCTCAAGAGACTCTTGCGTTGGTGTAGCCAATCTGTATCGAAAGAGGTGAAGAAACCTATTGCTTGGTTGATTGAATCTGACTGAGGTTCAATTTTCTGTACTGATAACCTCCTTTTTAATTCTTTTGTTCCTCTTCTCTCCAAATTATCTACACCCTCGGGTACTCTGAAAAAAATTAGATCTTACCCAGTAATATTCATGCTTTTGTTGCCCTGACTTCATCCCTGAGAGGGGTGGGAGCAGAACCACTAACACCAGTGGTGTACTTACTGCCTGCATCAGGACTGAACTGGTCCCACTAATTCCAGAATATCAAGTCCCTTTGCTCAGGAAAAGCTTGGTAACCGTCACCAAACTTGCTCTTGGTGAAATAAATTGCAAATATTAAACACATTAAAAATAAATGTGTGTCTTCTTTAAATTATACAGCAATATACAGTGCACAATAGACTGCCCAGAAAGGAAAATGCTTTATTCTTCTAATTATGAATTTGAAGATCCTTCTTATTAGTTTTAGTACTATGAGATAATCAGACAGGCAGATGTTCCCATTTTTCGGACATCCAAGCATCCTGAGTACTACCAGACATTCAGTTTCTACCAGACATCCCATCAAGGCCACCTGGAGGTAAGTCCTACTAATCAGATTTCATGGGTCAATGCAATGCCCTGAGAGGAGGAAATTCTGAGTGCAGCTCTCTCATTCTTCAAGCAGGAACCAAATCACTGTGGGGCATTGTCTTAACGGTATTGACATTTCAGACTTTTTAAAAGGAACGCTCACATTCACCCCTGGAAGTCTCCAGTGTCAATACAGAACCCTGGGGGACTGTGAGGTCTAACAGCCTCTCCCAATTTCTTTCCCTGCTCCACTGCCTTCATATCTTATAGCAGGATTAACTCTACCACAGCCAAAACCGGTACAGGTAGTAACACCACAAAGGAAAAGTGCCCCTTGCACACACCAATATCAGTCATTCAGAGATATTGTTCAGCTCAATCATCTTGCAACTTTCTCCTAGTCTCACTTGTTCATTTGGCCTGTCTCCCTTAGCTCACTTTTCCTTATCTCTTTTTCTCTTTGCTTCTAGACCTTAGAGCCCCACCACCAGGTCATATCACATATTCTTATCACGTCCATGCACATCTAACCCAAACAATAAAAAATCAATGAACAGAAAAGAGAAGCTCTGGAGGAGAAATGGCCGGTGTAATAGCAGAGTGTGTCTCAGTAACTGGAATAGCACAAAAGCG
Organism: Aptenodytes forsteri; assembly: GCF_000699145.1. NCBI lineage: Eukaryota > Metazoa > Chordata > Aves > Sphenisciformes > Spheniscidae > Aptenodytes > Aptenodytes forsteri. The sequence continues at coordinate 5,518,397 of NW_008795495.1, read as the reverse complement.
AACCTTATATTCATGCCATCTGGTTTTTCAAGTATCTGTCTGTCTTAGGCTTTGTCTCTAATTAAATGTTGAGATCTCTGTTGAAAGTTGTATCTTTTATAAATGCTAGAAAGTGTCCACATACTGTGCTGGTTTTGGCTGGGATAGAGTTAATTTTCTTCATAGTAGCTTGTGTGGGGCTATGCTTTGGATTTGTGCTGGAAACAGTGTTGATAATACAGGGAGGTTTTCATTATTGCTGAGCAGTGCTTACACAGGGTCAAGGCCTTTTCTGCTTCTCACCCCACCCCACCAGCGAGTAGGCTGGGGGTGCACAAGAAGCTGGGAGGGGACACAGCTGGGACAGCTGACCCCAACTGGCCAGAGGGATATTCCATACCAGATGACGACATGCTCAGCATATAAAGCTGGGGGAAGAAGAAGGAAGGGGGG
>NW_008795495.1:5514230-5517823 GCF_000699145.1 Aptenodytes forsteri | reverse complement strand
TCCAATACTCCCCCCCCCAACCTGTTGGGGGTGGAGTGAGCGAGCGGCTGTGTGGGGCTTAGTTGCCAGCTGGGGTTAAGCCATGACACATACATACACAGATTAGGACCTATAGGGATAGTAATGCAGGTGCTTTTCTCAGCAGAATGATTAGAGTCATGCTTTGAGCAACACTGCTGCCTTAACTTGCAAATTATTTGGGGTAGAACCTGTGTATCCCTACGTTGTTGAGGAGTATTTAGCTAAAAAGGCCCTTGCAAACAAAAGACAGATAATAGGGATCATAAATAATAAAAATCTTGTGACAGTAGGTCTCTCACAGTTAAGGTTCAAAGGCTCTTCCACTGTGAAAATGATGTTGAATCATCTACCATTTGCTGAACTTCCTGACAAAGCTCCTGCCTAGAGGAAAAAATCAGTTGAGGGAGACTTTGAGGTTAATTAAACAAGCCTTTTTAAAGTTGCTGTGCAATAATAATTAATACATACTTAGCTCTGGCAGTAGGTTTTGCTGCAGTCCTGGCTTTCTACCATATGTGAGGCTTTTTTTGTCCTGTCATAATTCCTTTGTTTTCCTGAGAGTTGTCTTATATACTCACTCCTTTTCAAGGAGTACTATTTCATAGGCTCTTTTTGCCACAATGTCAACATTTTTACTTCCAAAAAGTGATGTCTTACAAATGCCAAGGAAGGTGTTATGAATATTACGTGTCTCTACGGCTCATATTTTAAATTTTGCTTTAAAAATCCCTACTCTTTTCATTGCATGTTTTGTCTCTACACATGAAAACATGTGCACACACAGTCATATTCAAACATGAATTTGCGTATGATATGTATGGCCAAACATAAAAAAATTAATTTGTCCAGTCTTTTACCTGTCATCAGTTTAACGGCTAAATCTATTTTCATGGTAGCACTGAGAGAGTAGAACTGAATATTCGAAACACACTGCGGGAGACTGACACTGACAATGCAGGGGTAGTAACACTGTGATGCCAGCACTGAACATAACCATCACAGTGTAACTGTGATCACTGGTGTTTCCTTGGACAAATTTTCTTGTGCAGTTTCACCTTCCCTTTCTCCCCTTCAGATAAACAGAAGTGATGGAGAAATGTATTTCCGTAAAACCCATAATACTCAAAAATCAGACAAGGTTGTAAGAAGAATACTTATTTGATGTATACGATGCAGTAAGAGCTAAATGAGTATGTTCAGAGTGTCTGACACGTATAGAAGCTGATTATTTGCACATCGCTATGATTCAACAGATCTTTTCCTGGGATAAATAACATTTTCTGATCTAAACAACTCACACATAGCAAAGATAGAAGATGTTTAAACTTCATTATTTTGTTCTGATCTGAAACTTACGCTGCCAAAAAGCAACTTCTTACTTATGCTGGACTGTTCACACGCAACAGCCTGGAAATGCCTTCTATACTCAGACTCCAGCAAATCTGCTTTTCTTGCATAACTAATGTGCCCCATTCTTCTGTAAACCTGAAAGTGAATTAAAAAAAAAAAAAAAAGCTAGTTCTTCATATTTTGTTTTAACATGCTTGTTTTTCAGTCTGATTACTAAGAAGCAGCAGAAAGGCAATGAGAATTTTCAAAGATTCCTCATGGAGTAATACAACTTTGATACCTAACGTATGCATGCTCAAATAGTTGTTGAGTTACCAGGGCAAAGAGCACACCCGACTTACTCCAATTAGGAGCTTGTCCAAAGGAAGTAGCAGACAGAAAGAGAGATATTTTAAGAGGTTTATGAAGTCAGCAAATAAATACTGTCTTCTGCTAGGAAAACCCCAAAGCCATTGGGTTGACATTCCTTAGTTTCCTGAAAGAGCAAGAACATTGCTGATTCACTTGATTTACTTTATTGGTTCTTTTTCTGCTTTTCTGCTTTCTGCTTTTGATGACCTGTACATGAAGAGCTGCTGTTTCTTGTCAGATGCAAGATATAATGACATGGAATATGCTGTCCTTTATTTGCTGGACTGTTTTTCCTGCAATTGCAGAGTAAACTTATTGTCAATTTTCAATTGCAGGAAAACCAGTTTGTTCTGCAAACTCATTAATGAAAAGTTTTGGAGTTTAACTAGCTTATAAAACCAAATTATCTATGGGAATTTTAAAGGAATCTGAACTATATTTAACTTACATGACCACAGAACAAGACACATGAAAGATGAGCTACAACTGGATACGACTGCAGATACTAAAAAGCTATCGTACAGAGTCTAGTCAATGACAGACTTGTCTTGCTCTCTGCTAATGCCCGAGACCAAATAGAAAGAAAGAAATCATCCTGCTTTCCTGTATCTGAATTAACTGAAAGCATATCTAAATATCTACCTATAGAACTACATAACAAATTAATCTAGTCTTTTTAAGACTTGAGTAACTCCTCTGAAGTCAAAGGAGTCAAACTGGTGTAAACAAAGGTAGGATAAACACATGTACCAAGAGTTAAAGTCAATGTTTAGTGCAAGGATATACCCTGGGCAGATGAACGTTTAGAGACATTTACTTTATAATAAGAAATAATGTTTCAGAATGTTCTTAATTCTCTACTGGCACTCTGTTCGTCAGTGCACAACAATAAAGCTAGGCACCTTGTCAGGATCATTTAAGTAAACATAGCAATTTCTTACTTGCTTTTAATATTGGAACCACTAATAGATGCTATGTTCAAAAAGTATAAACAAACCACAAGACACGCTAATCAAGGTAAGAGCCATATGTACAAAACAAATGGAGTCTTCCTCACCTTTGGCTTGAGAAAACAAAAAGAAAGGGATTTCAGCAGCATTGTCTTTAATCCAATTTACTTTGGATTTAATCTCCAAAACAAGGCTGGCCTGCTAATTCCCAGTTATAATGGCACATGTAATCAGAGTCCTCATTAACAAAGACTGACTATATTGTCTATTAGGAATGGAAATCTGAAATGCAAATTCAGCAAATCAAAACGTTAAATGAGCTCTACCCAAGATGCTTAGAGCTCCTGCCAGGGCAGCGCATGCTGGCCGACACCTGCCCTGAATTCTCCCTCCAGCTGAATGTTTCATTCTGTTCCAGTCTTTGCCTCCTAATTGACCTGCTTATGATCTCTGCTACAATTAACATATGCTTATTAGTAATGGCTGGTTAAAGATTTCAAACTGCCGCAGTTTACAAAGTCTAATAGAGATGGCACACCACAGGAAAGATGAGACCACTGTTTCCCTCATCAGCAATGTCTTAGTGGTTTGGTTTCATGTGATTCAAATGAGATAATTTTTCACATCATCTGATGCCTGCAAATCCATTCTAATTGAAACTGGAAATCTGCACACAAAGTGGCTTAAGGCTCCTGGTGCACTAAATGAAAATCAGTTAGTGAATATGATTTTTCTCCCCTTTAACCACATGCTTAGCAGCCATGGGAAAAAGATTTTTTTTTAAGAAAGGGGGCAAGGAAAGAAAGAGGGAAAGAGGCAAAAAGCTAGTTTGAATGATAACAAAAATTAAAACAGCCTACCCCCAGTATTTTTGGTCAAATTCCTTAGTCCATTTCTTAGCAGTTAATGAAAGTTTATAGA
>NW_008795495.1:5474672-5514203 GCF_000699145.1 Aptenodytes forsteri | reverse complement strand
AAAAATAAACTGGGAAAAAAAAATCACTGGCACTTAAATGTGCAAAAGTGTGCTTCTATATGATGACCACTGTAATACCCTCATTAATGTTAGGGTAATGTCACATTACCTACACTTCCTTATATGAAAAAGAATATACTACTACTGCCGATTTGGCAGGTCAGTCTACTTTCATTAAATTTTCCTCTGTCTTCTGTGTTTTTCCATGTTACTATCTCCAGCCTGCAGGAGCCAATGGGCAACAAATAGATCTCTTCTACCTGGTTTCATTCCAGCTTCATTAGCAATGCACTAGTACAGCAATTATGTCTAATTCTTCTTTCCCAACTGCATTATTATTATTTATCTAAGGTTTCTTGCTGACTGTATTTATTCCTTTTAATTTTGTTCCTTGATTTCACTTTATCATAATGCATTCTTAAGGAGAGGACTGGACATTTCATAGTCCTTCCTTCGCACTCTCTTATCTTTGATTACATAAGCCACTTATCCCCCTTTGAAGTCTCATACTGCCAAAATCCCAGGAGGCCGGGAAGGGAACAAGAGAGTATTTGGGTCCTGTGTTTTGCTCTCATATCCCCAATCATTTCCACTTCTCATACGCTATCGCAGGTAATATTTTTTTGTGGAGACTTCAATCCTAGTACCAAACAAATTCAATGGCAATTTTGTCTTCATTTCCTGAATGACATTACTTAAAACTAATGTTTTATGCTTCATTAAAAAAACATGTTCTCAACCACATATTCTTTAACTCAGAATGCAGAACTGTGCTGTTGGTATAATCCACACATGCTTTGCAAAGGCATAACAAGACACTCACTGCTCCCAAAAGGTTACAGTTTAAGTCAGGCAAATACAATAGGAAGAAAAGATTAGGTTCAAGCAAAGGAGAGGAGAACACCAGAGAGCAAATTCATGCTCAGCTGTACAGTTGACTTGTGGGCTTTATGAAAGGATCTAAAGGAGTTGGAGGATATAGTTCGTATGTAGGGAAAAAAAAATATATTATTGCAAGCTATAGGAAAAGGTATACATTAGAAGGCAAAAGAAAGAAACAAAGCTGTCTCCCTAAGGTTAGCGGTAACAAATCTTACATTTCATGATTTATGGATATTTTTTGGAGAGTGATGTCCCCATTGACTTTTCACCTTCATTTTGAAGCTGGTGAAAAACAGTCTCAGATGTTTTGATGTCATTGAAGTGAATGGAATTGTAGTAACAAAAATTTGATGAATTCCTTGAAAAGAAAATGGTCCTGTGCCTCTCAGCTTCATGGCCATTATAATCAGCTTTGCACTCTTTTAACAAGGTAAGATTAAAACTTCTAACACTAAATACAGAGTTAGTAAATTCAGCTGCAGTGCTCCAAAAACTTTTGCTGTGCTTGCTGCATCTGGCTATTAACTTTATAGGATGTAGACTTGATCCTGTTTACATCAGAACTACCTTTTCACTTTTCTTTCCATTTTCCCCGCAGCTAGGAGCATAATTAAAGCAAGAGTGGGATTCAGTTTACTGAAAATTAGCTAAGTAAAAGTCAGGGCTCTCACTTCAAGTATTCTCCAAGGCTCACTCTCTAATCAGCAGAGGGAGAGGCATAACCAGAGTGTGATTCATCCCATCCCAGGATGGGTATTGAAGGTAGGTAGGTTTTCCATCTCTACTGACTGTAAAGGAAGGCTCAATGGTAGCTTTAAACTACACACTAAATTTCAAGTAGCTCCCGAAAGAGCAGGTTATGATACACCCTGGGAACATGACTTCCCGGTGTGTGAAGAGGGATATAGGGGTGTAAAAGGAGGAGTCAGAATCTAGGGGGTTGAACATGGTACCGGGTACAAGGAGTTTCTCGCTGCTGTTTCTGCTGCCATTCAGCCTGGTACTACATTTCCAAAGGGATTTGTTTAAATGTCTTCCTGCATTTTCTGATATCTGAAGTGGCTGCTGTACTAACTTACAGCAAAGCTATGACACATAGTTAAAATTAGCAATATCCTTTGATCCAATTTAACAGACTCTCTGACTGCTCAGCAGCACATTGCTGTTGGCCACACCACTAATTTTTCAGAACAAGCCCCTCGAAGTGGCAATCTCACAGGTCAGGATTCAGGATCCAGTTCTTGCCCATGTTAATTGGAAATCAGGGAAAAATTAAGGGGAAAAAGTGAGTGCTCAGTCTTTTGAGTACTTGGGATTAAATCGAGTACAGAACAATAAGGTCTTCTGATTACTCACAGGTTCACAGCTAAAAGAACTAGTTGTAGCAAAATTCCTGACTGTTCATTCTGTTTGAGACTGAGCTGTGTTAAAAGTACCTAGACTCCTCTACAACTTGGGATACACTTGTACAGCCAAAACCCATCAGGGGCCACATTTGCAGTCGCCTGCATTACGGGGCAGGAACATGCTATGACATGTCGTGTCCCTGGGTGCTCCTCCAGTTGCCCCAAGAGGAACCAGGCTGCATGGCGTACTCCAGCAGCCCCCAGCCCAGGCAGCAGGAGCACAGGGCACCCCAAGGAGCGTGCCCGGTGTGTAGGCACTGCCACAACCGTGGCCTGGTAAAGAAGTTTGATGGAGATGCTATGATTTTTGCCTCTGGGTTCATGCCAGCCTTGAGAGATCCTTTCTGACTGGTCTCCAGGATTACCAAGAATCATAGAATAGAATCATAGAATCATTGAGGTTGGAAAAGACCTCTAAGATCATCGAGTCCAACCGTCAACCCAACACCACCATGCCCACTAAACCATGTCCCTAAGCGCCTCATCTACACGTCTTTTAAATACCTCCAGGGATGGGGACTCCACCACTTCCCTGGGCAGCCTGTTCCAATGTTTCACCACTAAGATCTCCACTAAGATCTCCTCCTTGTGAGAGAAGTAATCACAATATCTAACCTGTGCTCCTAGAAAAGAGCATTTCTCTGACTGGAAGTAGCCAAAGGAGCTCTACTCAACACAGTCAGCTGATATGGGTCATGATATGACCCATCCTGAGGTAGGTGCCTATATCTGGTTGAATAAATTCCTCCCACAAAATGCCTATTTCTTTCATTAATTCTGAAGGAAGCCTGTGGCAACCAGCATAGTGGCAGATGCCAACCCTGTATGTAGGTCACACCAATCCCCCAGTTGTATTCTACCAAAAAACGATGTGTTATGTATTACTTCTATATTTTCGTTGTACAGACAAAACAGCCATCTTGGACTGTCTGCAATCTGAATCAGGCACCGCTCTCTCAGATTTAAAAGTCACAGTAATTATGATGCCTCCGTTAAACACATAGGGTAGGTGACCTACACAGGACTCACAGTGAATATAAATGTAATCATTAATTGCTAGATAGGTTTTTCCTGTAGTTACATCTTTCTTGTGCAAAAGAAATAGAATTGTAAGAAAGATATAATGCTAAAGACAAAATAAAAAATCACAATAGCCTGCTATCTGTTACAAACTACACTACCTTTTAAAATAAAATAATTTATGCTTCATTATGAATAAATAAAAATATTACTAAAACCCCAGGAAAACTGTGCACACCGTAAATCAATATAGACTGTTATTTGTTTCTAATTTTCATCCAAGCTTATGCTTTGAAGGACAATTTCTCAGGTTTATTTTAAGTGTAATAAAATTAGATGCAGATTATCACCTGAATATGAAATAAAACAGGTTTCAGTTTTTTCATGAAGAAAATCTTTAAAATATGAAAAGAATATCTCATAGATGTAGATATATTTGTATTGGCAGTGGAAAATAGTCATACAGTTAAACTCCAGCCCTGGTACAGAGTTTCTGCAATTTAATATACATTTAGGCACTTGGCTGAAAGTAGAGTTCAGCTCCATCCTTTTTTTTCCTAAGTAAACCAAAGTACAGTAAGTGAGTTTATTTTTTTTTAGGAATCTGCCTGATAAAAAATTGAAAAATAATTATTTATATTGAAATATAATTTTTCACTCACACACATGCCATTATATGTGGTGTTTCATGGTAACACATGAGGTTCTTCCTGCAAATAACCCCAAAGTCTTTTTTCATCCTCTGCATGGTGACAAATGCTCTTCTACTAAATCATTCAGCTAGAACTGTGTAAATCTGGCTTATCATTCAAACCTTGCCACAGACCTTCACAACAATCTGGGACAACTCATTTGATAGGATTTAACCTGAAGAGCTGTCGAGGACCAAAAACTCGGTATGAAGCTGATGTGAATGGAAGTTAGTCAGTACCTCAGAAATGTGGGTGCTCAATCTGTTTGAACTCCAGTTGCCTACATTTTTTTTTTTTAAAAAAGAAGATAACACTTCCCAGTTTTACAGTTTTCTGGAAAAAAGAAATATTCATTCTTACTTATGAAGTATTTGGATTTTGCAGTAGAGTGGGCCCAATGAACAGCTAAGCATATTCTTGTTGTGCAGTTGCTAATGAAGTTACCTCTTGCATGTGGATTTATCTGTCTATAAAGGTGGAATAGTGGAACCAGCTATCAGGGACAGCTGAATCTGTATGGGCACTCTGGGATTCTCTCTTACTTCTCGTAGCACAAATAGTGACAAATTCTGCTTGCCTGTTCCTCCTTTGCTGATTGTGTGGGAGATTATATGCCTGATTAAATTGCTATATTCCAAGGAAATTAATGTAATATATTTGTAGTAAAATTATGCCAGATTGTAAAAAAGGTTAAAATTCACTTAAATACTTGAAAATAACGTAAGTTTTTAACTCCAGGTGGAACTTCACTTGCAATGGAGTCATATTCTAACAAGTAAATCTGAATGTGCTTTTTTTTTTTTAAATGCAGTTCTTATTTGGTAGGAGTGTATTTATGTTGTTATATACCTTACTGCTACAAAGAGCAACCCTTCTGAACATTAATGGATAAAATTTCTTTCCAGCATGCAGAACTTCCATCAAATAGACTATCATGGTTTAACTGGCACCATTATGATAAATCAGTTCAGTGCTGTGTTGCATATGTGTGTGAGGTTTACACAGTGAAAGTAATTATTATGTTGGATATACTGAATTTTCTTATGTTCATTGATATATATGTATATATCTATTTATATATACTTAAAATGTCTAAAATGGTAGGAAAAAAGACGAAGCTTTCATCTTTCATCTTTTTTCTTTTTTTCATTTTCATTTATGCAGATGCTGTGTTGCAGAATGGGGAAGAAAATGGGAGGAAGTGGATGAAAGTACCATCTTCTGTTTTTCCCCTCATGTAACCTAAAACTGTTCAGATGGATTTTTTTTTCTATTATTTTTTAAAGGAAAAAGGAAGGACTCACTCCCGGGATTTGACTTTGTATGCCAAGCTCATGCCTTGAAATAGAATTTTAAAAATAGAAACTCTTGTATATATTGTAGAATAAATGGTGCTGCTTTAATAAGAACACTTGGAATGCAAATGAATCCTGGAACCAGTGTGTGAAAATATACCCAAAATGAAAGAGAAAAGAAGAAAGCAATATAGAAGATGATTTATTTACTACCCCTCAATTCCTAATTATAATTATTTTTGCACTGTGACGTCTTCTCCAGCCTTTTTGTTTCACAGTATCATCACTAAAGTGATGAAAGGGCTATTAAATAAATATGTGATATCATCTTTTTTTTCAAGATTAGGGATGTTAGTCTTGGAGTCTCGGTAAACTCCATTCTGCCCTACCAACATTTCTTAGGCAGCTTCAAAGAATAAAGTGCCTTTATTAACACAATCAAAAATAATCATCTCCCGATAGCTCAGAGGACTTGCTGCTACAAAACCTACCAACACACGGGAGGTTGATCTTAGCACTTTCAGGACTGTAGCATTTCCATTGCAGCAGCGTCTCTGCATGACAGGGATAGTCATGGACCAGAGCTCTCTTGTACACATTTGTGATAGGAGCAGCCTGTACTTTAACACGGTTACAGCCTGTGCTTGATGTTCAGAGTGGAATTAATCTTGCCATAGCATAAGCATAAAAAATGGATTTCATGAAGTATCCTCCAGAGATGTCTGTTTCCTTTTGCGGACTGTGGAAGAAGCCTGCAGTGTGAGCTTACAAGGGCTGTCCAGCTTGTAAAGATGCCTAGTTTAGGGCAGATAAATGCAATCAAGGGGCACATTTTCCAGGACTGTACAAACACAGTACAGAAAGATAGTCCTGTGCTCCAAACTCCGAGTCCCCTTTTTCTGTCGACGCTAACGAGTCTTTCCCCCTAACCACCTGAACACTTGAATCATTCTGGATTTGTCTTGTCCGAGTTCCAGATCTCCTGAAGTAGTGTCCAAACTACTTTCTCTACGATGGTAATGAAGTACCTAAAATATAATGGCAATGATTTCTCTAACTGGCTTCACTCCTTGACCTCAGTGCAAAAGGTAAGACTGCTGAGCCATCCGTTTGCTTGACTACTTTCAACATGATACCCATTATTAAAAGCAAAACAAACAAAAAAACCACAGTCTATTTTCTCATACAATAGTATGAGCTGGTGTCCCTCTTTTCTGCACTGCTTTGCAAAATGGATGACTGTTGTCTAATAGTAATGAACACATAAGAGAGCAACACGGAATTTTTAGGAAAGGTTAAATGATTGCCAACACCCTGAAATACATCTTAGTTTAACATTACAATTATATTAATGCTGCTTTAAGTTGTGAGAGATGCTGAAGGCAATATATAAGGAGCTCTGTTACGTATAAATATGGACAAGAATTATATCTTGAAAGTCTACATTTTTCAGTAGGCTTCATGGAAATGTTCATACACACTATTTCTCCAACTATGAACAAATGTGATAGCAACCCAGATAATATCTCAGTATCTGAAGACCACTGCAATAATTTTTTTTTCAGTATATTTTGGGACTTCTCTGTGCTCTTTTAACACTATCTACTCCCACAGAGAAATAAAGATCAGATTACCAGCCTATAAAAAACTCCTAGAGCTTCTGAATGTATTATAAATTATCTTTTTTTTTTTTTTCTAAATGTGACTGCTGTACATGAGTGAAAAGAGGAAAAGTCATTAAATTGTGGCTTATTATGAAAACTCAGTTTTCATAGTGATGTTGAGAATATCATACCTTTAGCAAAGTCTTTGGTATGAAGATTTTACCATATCTTATAGAATCACCATTGCGTTGCTAAGTCAGTGTAGCTCATCTAATTAGTACCAAAATTGCCAGCAGCTAGGTCAGCTAAGGAGATATATTCCCCTGGCATCTGAGTGCTGGAATACCTTATACATCACTGTAGAAGCGCTAAACAGAACTGTAAGGGAAATTAGTTTTCATCACGTGATTTCTTGAAAATATAAAAATTTTTCTCTTTTCATTGCCAGGACAATTCTGATTTTCTGAAATTATAATATCTTTTTTTTTTTTTTTTTTTTTTTTTAATATGTGCTACAGAATCTGTAACCTGCTGCTTTTTGCAGTCATCTGAGAAGAGGAAGACCTGGGATTAAGTCTGTTCTTCAAATAAGGAAGAGCAGAGATACGAATCTGTATCCCATAGAAGCATTTTATTTCAGTGGGTCACCTCTCCTGGTGGAGATCTCTAAGTGAGTAAATAGTCACTGGGCAAGAGACGGAGGCTAAATATACAACAGGTTAGGACACTGATGTTAAACACCTGTCCTCAAGTCCCTTAATTTTTCTACATCACAGATAAATGCCACAACCAGGAATACTACTGCAACACTATAAACAGATTTACTGTAGTCATTGCCACAATTGGGTGGTGCACTGTTTGGTGGTCATTTGCAGCCAACGGAGAAAGACTGGCACTTCTAAAACACCCACCTTAGGTGGTTGGGAAAAGTCACAGTCTGGAAGTGTCTTTTTTCCTTGATTATAGAAGGAGACTGAGATCAGGCACCTAACTGGCTGACAAAATCTGGGTGGGATGAATATCACCCACAGGTAGTAAACTTGCAGGTCTTCTGCTGAAATCTGATTAGCACATTATATGTACTATGTAAAGTACTGCAGAAAAACACAGTATTCATGTCTGAAGAATTATAATAAGTATTAGTTGAGATTCACCAGTAGGCACGGAAGTAAAGAAAGTAGTCAAGTAAGGTGACCGTTAGTTCATCAGCCATAATGCATTACCTCTTTTGTCAGGAGGAAAGCTGAAAATCTCATATAAATCATTTGTGAAAATGTGCAATTTATATGTGGCGATTCTATTTTCTGTTGATCTATGTGGTGCTGATTTTAAGAGTTCACCCCAAGTGAGGTAGTCAGTTTTTAAGCATGCTTAATTTAAAAAAAAAAAACAAATAATATCTTTTATAAGGGTGGTAAGACACTGGAGCAGGTTGCCCAGAGAAGTTGTGGATGCCCCATCATTGGAAGTGTTCAAGGTCAGGTTGGACGGGGCTCTGATCTAGTGAAAGATGTCCCTGCCCATGGCAGGGGGGGTGGACTAGATGATCTTTAAACGTCCCTTCCAACCCAAACCATCCTATGATTCTATGATCTTTTAAACATCAACAACAGAATTTGACTGCTGTCTTTTTATAACAGTGAATGCTAATCATTTAGTATATGTTACAATATTATTTGGCTCATCTAACCTCTTATGAACCCTAAATTGTCAAAGTACTCACAATGAACTTAAGTACTACTCACCTTAATTTTTAACAGATGATGAAACTGAGGCACAGAAGAATAAAATACTTTTCCATGAGGACAAACATTGGGTTAATGACAGAACATTCTCATCTACTAACTGGTGGTCTAATGATGTCATCGCTTAATACAGGAATATTCTGTGGTTTTATTTTTTCCATTTAATCACTGATCATTGCTAATCCCATACCAAGGAACAGCCTGGAAAACACATACTGAGACTTTTTCCTAGGTGCTTCATTGTCTTAGTCCCCTGTTATGTCTTGGGTAAGCATCTATATCATCAGTGCAAACCTTATTTTAAGTGAAAATCAATGTTTGCTCGTTTCAAAGATTTTTTGTGTGTGTATGTGGTTTTGTTTTTCTTTTTGCCTAATTTCTTTTTGTGAGAGTGCCAAAGGGACAGTTATTACTCTGGGGAAGATCCCTTTCTTGTCACCTTCCACCCAGTCTTTTTTTCTCTCTTATCTATGCAGCACTCACAATGCCTTTTTAGTATTTATTCACAAAGTTCAGTGTTCCTAGTGGGACATGGTGTGTAGTTTAAGTATGTTTCTCTCCTGATATTTTAAATGACATCCAATTGACCTCATAAATGTCTTATGAGACCAAACAAACTCCACACTCGAACAAAAACTGTCAACCAATTCTACCTTGCTTGTCCTCAGGCTGCTCTGGCATGATGCCATAAAGCATCAGTATTGATATTTTGTGGCATTCAAATTATTAAGTACCCAGGCTAAGCAATAGGAGCAGAAGTATTAATACAATCTGGCCGTGTCACTGATAATTACCCCAATATAAACTAAATTTATAGCGCATGATACCTTTGATATGAATTGGCAGCAGGCATCAAAACCTTTTCTTGACATTATCATGTAAACCTAGGAGGCATATAGCTAGCGTTTTGTGTAAGGTGTTTTTATAGAGAAGCATAAGAGATTCAGCAAAACTGCATAGTTTTATTGTAGCCTTCATCAAGACTTGTTTATTGTCAATAGTGACTTTTACCGCAGCAAAAAAAAAATTTCTTGTAATGTTTTATAATTTTAACTGAATAAACTCATAAATGCATTCAAAGTGTCAGGGAACACAGCTACATGAAGCAGTATAAGTTAACATGATAATTCAGCTTAAAACCATGCCTCTAGTTTTCCAGATTGAAAGCAATTTCTTTCTAATATGGAAAACAGAACCTATCTGAAGGGAGCCTTTTATGCTATACTTTTGCGTTAAAACTTATCAAGTGTCTAGGGAAATGTGTTCTTGAAATCCCGTCATGATCCATGTGTCATTGAAGACAAAGATCCGATGTGCTATGGAAATTTCTTGATGCATATTATGAGCTGTTGTTTGCCATAGTGTCTGGATAATCCTGCTTCATTTATTGGAGGGCCATTTCAGCTGCACTGTCAACAGCCTGGGATGATCAGGTCACCTTTCCCTAGAAAATTATGTAAAAGCCGTCAAATGGGCAGGATTATAGGCACATTAAAGGTGCTTTAAGATTTCATGCCTATAAATATTAGCAAAGAAGATTTAAAGGCAAATTTGTCATCAGTACATGCCCACGTTTCTACAACCTTGTTTTACAGCACTGCAATGTTATCACCTACATTTTATCATGTAACTGTGAAGTGTTTTGGTGGGGAGCAGCTGCTGGCAGCCTTATCTGTTTAACTCATGTACCAGGAATTAAGCATTATTTAAAAACAAAACAAAAAAAAAAAAAAAAGAGGGTAGCTGCCTCCTATTTATCGTCCCAGAAATTAAAATTTATTAAAAAAAAAAAAAAAAAAAAAAAAAAAAGAGGGTAGCTGCCTCCTATTTATCATCCTTTGAAAACGAGCTCTCAACACTTTTATTTCCCAGCAAAACGATTCAAGTAGATCAACACAAACATTTTGTATTTGGAGGGTCATCTTATTAAAAGCCATTATATATTTAATAAAGACTTTTTGATTATGGTACCAATTACGAATATCTTTGCATGGGAAGAATAATGCAGCAGATCATTTTGCGTAGTATTTACTTTTAAGTTGTGAACATTTTATTATAGTGTTTTGGAATGACTGCTCTTATTTATTGTACATTATGAATGCCATGGGCATCTCCAACATAAATAGATATTGGCAGCCCCCAAGTATTTCTTCAGAGCTCTCCGGTATGTTTGATAGACGAGTGTAGCATTTTAGTCATATTTTTGTGCTGGCAGGTTTCTAGCCAATCTCTAAGTTAAATAGACCTAAAGATCTCCGAGGAGGAAGCAAACCACCTTCCCCCACAATCTTTCAGGGAAAGAGAGATCTCAGACCCCTACTATGGAGTAGAGTAAATTGTGAGCAAAGCTATGTCAGTTGTAAATGTCTGCTCTGGGACTTCATCCAAACTCCATAGACATCAGTAGAAAGTTTCCCATTTCAATGAGTTTTGAAACTGGCTGTTGTTAAGCCAACATGCGTCTCTGCTCTCTCTTATCACAAACGTACAGGTCAGAGGGCAGCACTAGATGGAAACCTACGTGTAAGCTGTAACTGGTACATCAGTCAGCAGAGCATACGTCCAATGGATTTGCTGTTGCAATGTGAATTAAGGAAGGAAAATGCCTGAAAAATCCTGAATGCAATTAGGCACAACATGGTTGTTCTCTCCAAGCTTCATTAGGCTTTGCCTTTAGTTTTCACATTCCCTGTTGGCCTGGATAAATGGCCAACCTCCAGTTAGATTCAGTGGGAGCAAAAGCGTTGTGGAGGGAGAGGATTTGTCTGAAAAAACTGGGAAGAAAGGGATACATTGCTTGAGCTGAGGTCTTGCTGAGGAATAGTGGAAGGGAGGAGGAGAGGAGGGTAAATAAATGGTGTGCTCAGTACACCTGGGAGAAAGCAAATATAGCAACTACCTACAAGGAGGCAGCAGAGGAACTTGCTAACTGCATATGGATGCAGATGTTTCTTGCATCAGGCTTCAGGGTCCCCTACAAGATAAGTTGGGGAGCTGTTCAAAACTCCCTGTGGATTTGCAGTGAGGGAATTGGCGGCTGTGGCCCAATAGCCCAATTTCTTCTTTCTCAAAGAAGAAATTAAGTGGAAACTTTCCTTGGAGGTGGGCAAGAAAAAAGAGAAGCAGCACGGCTGATACTTCAGCTGAGCATTTTTCTTTGTTCACTGTGCTCAGAGCCAGAAGGTATGTGTGCAGGAAATTGGGTGCAGGAACAATAGCAGGCCTGGAGCAGACGAAGAAAACCTTTCTACACGCACAGACAAAAGGAAGCTTAAATGCAGAAGTTAACGGGGCTTTTTGTGCCCTTTCCCTGTGTGGGTTGGAAAAGGTAGAAATGTACCAGCCCTTATAGTCTCCATTCTGGGACTGACCAGCTTCTGGGGAGTAGCCCCATGGCAGCTGAGAAGGCGATGAAACAAGAAACTGGAGTGAAAGTAGCAAAAGTCAGCTTGGATAGTAAAATGTTACAGCTTCAGTATCTAAGACCCAGCTTGAAAAAAAAAAATATAGAGAGAGGGGACAGAGACCACAGAGAGACCTTTTCTTACATGGAATGGTCATATGGCAAGATGCACATCCCCATAGGTAACAGCTTGTCTTTGTGTGAGCTGGGGATCAAGCAAAAGATGGTTTTTGCAAGCAATATTACCAGAGAAGTGCAAAGAAACTTACCCGAATCTCGATAAAGAGATATCCACTCTTGGAGAAACCAAGCCACAGTTGTACAAAGCAATGATGAAGATCCAGACAACAGAGTAGAAGATAATGCAATTGTTAAAGTTTAGGGGCTTGCTGACAGCAGAGCCTTGATTCAGCTGCCTATAGAGTTATCTAGTACATTTGAGGCACCCCATGGTATTGGGCAAATCCTCTTAGAATTCACAGATGTGGCACAAGAAGTCCTTTGCCTTTCTGGAGCAGCAGAATGCCACAGAACACCTCAAATGGTAACAGACATCTATGGTTAGACGCATGAATTGAGCTCTGAGAAAAGAAAATGATCCAGCTAAGCTCTCTGTCAAAGCTGAGCACTAAAACTGAAAGAAGTGGGACACCGGTGCAGCTGTGGCTAAGGCCTCAGTTAGCACCTGGTAAACTGAGGCACTTGTGTGTGTGCAGCAGAGGTCAAAAATTTTCCATCGAGGGTCTATGTTACAGACCCATGACCTGGGGTTTAAAGGGGTGCTGTTAATCCTTTCCCTATGAGATATTGGCTAAATGCGACATGGGAGTTACTCTTTTGTTAATGCCAATCTTTCTGGTAGATACTTTAGCCTATTTTTATTTCCAGGAAAGGTAGATTTAAGAACATATACAACCCAACATGTACAACTCGCCTGCCGGCTGGGAGAGCTGCCGATGAAAGGAATAGGGAGCCCTTGCTCTTCCTTCACTCCCATCCTTCAACTACCTTGTGCAGTTTAGAGACAGAGCAGGTATCTCTGCTCATTCTTAATAAACTGGCAAGATTTCAGGCATTGACTAAGACAGCTGGGGATACAGCAGACTTCTCATTCCTTGCTAGAACTTATTTATTATTAAAGACAAATTAAGTGATGGGAGGTGGGACTTGAATGTTGGATAATCCATTAACCAGTTCAATAGGATTCCCCTGAAAGGAGGTTTGTATGCCAGAAGCTATTTCCAGTGCACTTTGTATAAGAAGGGATGGGGAAAGGGAGAAAGAAGTTGAAAGGTAGTGCTGTGAGTGAGGATGTTTGCACGAGTGGCAGGGGACATGTGCTATCAGACCAAGAGGTCCGAAGAGGTGAGCAAGACGCAAAGACCCATGAGCTGTGAAGAGGCTAGATGTGTTCAGGGATGGGAACAGCTCTTACGCACTCCTAAAAACAAACAGCAACCTATGGGATACATAAGCTGTCCAGGGGAGAGGGCTCCACCTGCTCACGTATATTTCTGGCTGATGTGAGAATGATTAGCTATCTGGGAACCTGGACAGGGCAGCCCAGCTAATTGCTGGTGCTTCCCGGTGGCAGGTGACCAGTGCCTGTTTGTTCCCCAGGGCATCTGCTTCCTTGATAAACCAGAGTTAGAAGAATATCAAAGAGCGGCCGCTTGCTAAAGAGGCAAAAGAAAAGAGGCTCTTGCAGCAAATTGGCAGCACCTCTTTGCAGCCTTTTAACCTTCCTTGCAGGGGAGGGCAGTGGGGTCCTAGCTATGAGTGACAGCTCTCCCCAAATATGTGGAAACAAGTGAAGAAGAAATGATGACCTGCACTGCGTATGTTATTGCTGAATGATTCCCAGATGACTTCAGTTAATAAAGTCGCAGACAAATTAAACCACATCCCTCACATCTTGTCATTATTTCTGCATGTCTGGAACAATGAAGACCAAGACTTTTTTTAGGGGCAAATACAGCAAATGGACTTTAGTATATAGAAAAGCTGTAGGGCTGGCTCTAAAAAGTATTTTCACAACAAAGCTAACTTAAAACACGTATGGGTTTATTTTATTTGACAGATATTTTTCTTTTTCTTATTATAGACATGGATGGTAATGTAGCCTATAGATCAGCTTCTCTGTTTTAATTCCAGTCTAATTATTCTAACATTCCCTATTTTATCAATATATTTTAGGGAGCCTCCTAGCTTCTTCATCAGTTATTTTTTTCCAGATGAAATGTTTCTGCCAGCTTTGACTACCTCCCCCCTGCCCCAAACTGAGACAATGATGTTTGGTATACACTTCATAATAAATGCTCTAGCAGCAGGCAACACAATGTCCACAAACTATTTTGCATCTGTCTAAAGAGAGGTCAGATAGAGGATGAGGCAAGTTAATGTAAGGAACTTCTAAATTTGTGGAATAGCCCTGACAAATTCTGCAACCTTGTGCCAGAGTCGCTGAATGCTTTGAGTCCTATCACACATGCTGAGACTGCTTTTCAAAATTACATTTTATACATATATCATCACTGTCACTATTTACTTTGCGCATACTTTTTGTAGTCATACATATTCTATGAATAACATTAAATATAAACATTTGGTGTCTTACACTAATGGAGATTGTTTTTGTTTGATTACATATCTCAATCCATTCTTCATCAGAGAATTCTTGATCCAGATCGCTTTTGCACTTGATCTTAGCTTTTATCTCCCCTGAATTTATTCAGCCTAAAAGGATATCAAGTGCAGATTCTTTTCATGGTCTTTATCCATAATTAAAAGCTAGTATTCAAAGGGAACGAACTCAGGGGTACAAACATTCCTCAATTTATCTCCCACAGATAATGTCTTATTTGTAAATATCTATAAACGTGTTGTTTTGGTGTATGGTTTATATTTCACTAATCTCTCAAAGGGCCTAAATATTCTTTAATTACAAATATCCTTGAGAGTCATCATGTCAAAATCATTCCACAATTAATAGAGGTTGCCTCCAAGGGCCTCAGGGAGAAGAGGGCTGTTAATAAGTGGACAAATAGGAGATACTCTCTGGCCTGCTTTAAAATGCTTGAGGACATTATGCCATGTGCCAGCAGGATAGTCTTTTGGTAAATTCTCAAAAATCCTTCCTGTTCACACATGTGTTTCTATGGCACCAAAAAATTCTTATCAATGAGAGAAAGATGTGAGGTCCTGTACTCTGTTCTTATAGCCACCAAAAATAGGAGGCAGATCCATTGGCTTACGTGAAGATAGGACTGTATATGAGGTTTGTCAGCCTGAGGTGTAGTCCATAATTATTAGAAAGAAACTGCTAAATCTTGTTCTTTTTTATCAAGAGACAATAGTTTTGAGGCAAGGTAGGGGAGCATATTGTTCTGCTTAATTTTTGAAATGGCTAAGAAGAATTACTGGATGTTGTAACAGTTCTGCTCACTGCTCATTTTACCCAAGTTAATACAAAGTGTAAATTCTATCTTTCCGTTATCATCGCTCAAGCTAGTTGGGAAACATTTAGTTTGGCTAAATATAATTCCTCTGTTTAGGGTTTTTTTTCAGTTGGAGTGGATATTTTTTAAAAGTTAAACCAATTATAACTAATCCAAAATGTCCTTGCTCCTTTTTGTGGGACAGTATCTGGCAATATAAGATAGTTGTTTCTTGAGAATAGTGCTTTTAAACAGTTTAAAAGAAATTTGTATTATCCATTTGTGGCAGAGAAAAATTATGCATATGTGTGCTTTTGTAATTGTGGCTAGAAATATGAGTTATTAATGTAAATTTATGTAAGATTGGAACAGATTCTCTGGTTACTTTGTGTGACTTTATTGAGCAGTCATATAGAAATTTCATATGGAAGATAAAAATCAGCCATAAAATGGGACTGTGATTGTAACCTTAATTATCGAAAGGATATCCCCTCCAGAGGATCATAATCTGGTTTGAGAAGCAGAAAGACGGTTGCTTCCCTATGGGAGTCTGGGAGCGATCCTCTCTCAAAAGCTTGGTGACATAGTCCTGTAAGCCTGATATGATTTCACTTTCAAATGTATTTAAAAATTCTACAGCAAATCCATTGGGGGCGTAGGCTTTCCCGCTTTCCAACACAAATACTGTTTCCTTAATTTCATTCTCTATCCTGGGAATCTGCAACAGTTCTTTCTGCTCTTGTGTCAGTTGTAGCTGCTGCTGTTCCACAGCTGATGAAAGAATTAGATTTTAATATTTGTTCAGAGGTACGTAAGTTGGCATAATAATTGTGAATAACTCTGTGATTCTCCAGGGTGAAGAGGAGTTTGGCCTTAGTATTTCCCAATTTACTGGGTTAGTTTGGATCATTTCTTCTTTGTTTATCAAACCAACTAACAATGAGCATACTTAAGGAATGATTGTTAAAAATACACATTTCTTTCTCAGGTTTCTATAAAGGGATAGAAATACATTTAGAGCTAAATTTGTAGATCTTTCACAAGAACTTCTACACTCCTATGCTTTAAATCTGTTGGAAGGGAAACCATCTTGAGTAATTTTAGAATCTGTTCTTGTCCCAACATATTTTTTATTTAATAGGATAAAGATTTTATTCTGAAAACAAAATATATCAAACTCTGTGATCCCATGGATCTAATCCTCTCACGCATTCTCCCGATACTGCTCCAATGAAACAAGCTACTCATAAATTTTTTTTCCCAGTTTAAAAAAATGATCAGCATGTGAAGGATTATTTATGCAATTCTCATTATCTTCATTCTTTGCTTTGGGAAGCACTAGGCCTTTTCTGAAAATTATCATCAACTGTCATCCTTATCAATAAAATCTATCTAATATGAAAGAAGGCAAAACTGCTGAATTAAAGTAAAACTAGAAAAAGTCAGAGAGGAACTCCCTGAATATTCAGAGAAGATGGGATTCAGCCGACCTAGCTTTGGCTCTTAGTGGAGAAAGATAAGCACCTTCCATCCTGTGATCTCTATACAAATTACCAGGGATGAATTAACCTTTGGAAATGCCTATTTATTTCAACCAACTTTTGAGTGCATAGATGTCTAGCTTAGACTAGAAACAAGTGACCTTCAGACTGATAAAGTTAGCACAGTCCCATCCTGAATATCTTTATGAGGTTCTCTGTGAATGCTAAGTCCAGCACAAGTTTTCCATGTTCCAACTCTTTTTCTTTCCCATTGTTGCTAACTTTTCAAGACAAGGACTGGTCCATTACAGTTTTGTGATAACTTTTTCCCACTCTCGATTAAGCAAGTCAAAGTATAGCTTGCCAAAAGATGCTTTCCACCTCCTAGGAAGAAGTCGATGTAGACACCTGTATTGTCATTTTGCTGAAAGATCTGGAAGTCCCCAACATGCTGTCCAGGCAAGGTGCAGAGTGGAAAATAACTTTCTTATAGTCTGCTTTGACCATTAAGACCATATTTCTGGACAGGTGTAAGTTGCTTCTTTGAGCTCTAATTTTCAGTAGGAAAAGCTATGGTATTTCATTTATCTATTCTTGTTATCTTCTGTTTTTTTCTGAGTGCACACTCCCAGGTACCCTTCAGCTGTGCAGATTTATGCCAGTAAGATCCACTGAACAAATTGTCCATTTAGTGTGTTAGGCCTAAATCACCTTTTAGCCTTTTCCTGCTCAGACATTGTTTTCTGTTTGCTCACTTAATCGTTTCAAAAGCTACTTATGGACATGATTCAAAAGCTATGTTATTACAAAACTTTCCCTATTTGTTTTGCTTTACTTACAGTTTGGTTAAAATGATGATTTTCTGCCTTGAACATTGTTACCCACATGAATTGCTTTTGGTAATTCAGGCTTTCTGATCACAACTGGAGGTCAAAAATTTGAGTCTTCTTCTCAACTTCTTACCTCTCACGTTGGTTATTCTAATGATTTATGTTTAATTGTGGGGATCTAGAATGTCCTTTTTCCTCCTATGCCTTCTTGTAGAAATCATCTTCTGTTTACTCATTTTAACAAAATGTTTTGGAGGAAAGAACTGGCCCCCTCTTCCTCCTCTACCAACAGGACACAGTGGGAGTCTTTGTTTCTTTGCAGGGTTTTCCTTCAAGCACTTTGTTTTTTCTTTTGCTTATCTCTTCCCCAGCAGAAGGAAACTCCAACCCTGTGGATGCTCTCACTCACTCTCCCAGTCCTGCTGCCAAATCTGCTGCTGCTGCTCATCTTTAACTGTTTTGAACAGAACATCTCCGGCAGCACATTGATTAAGTACAGGAAGCATTAGTGACCAGCAGCTCAGGGCATTGGGTTGTTATTGACTCTGACAGACCAATTTGTTTCTCCAATGTTCATTATTCTACAAAAGGGGCACATCAGACAAGGCAATTGAAACGTACAATATTGCCACCTATCTCTTTTGTGCCTTGATTATGTACAGCCCAGAGTTCAGCTCCAAAGTACACTAAGACCTCAGAGATATGAATTGTAAAAATGAAGATAATTAGAATTCCAGACTGGCCTAACTTGGAGCAAAGATAATTAATGCTGGAAGTTCCAAATGAGCACACACATGACAAGTAAATAAATTCAAAATTAGGCAAAAGTTTCTATATTTCTTGGAATTATTAGTGTGTGGTCACAGTGACACTTTGTGTTCATTGCTAGGGAATGCACTCTGCTGAAACGCTGCAATGTGCTGGAGTTAACATCTATTATCTAACACGCTCATTAACAATGAGTGACCTAATGCCTGCAGTGAGAAGACTGCAACTAAATTTTAGTAAGGCCAGGAGCTATTTATGAAGCAGCAACTACCAGACATAAAAAGAAAGCCAAGTAGAGTATGCCTCAGTTTGAAACATGTACTCACAGTTAAACTAAAACATATATACCCACACGGTGCACTGCTACTTCATTTTTAATGCGTGTACCAACATGTTTGTCCTTTGCCATGGAATGGCACGTGACTTTTCCTCACATTCACCTTCTGTCCTTGTCTGTCATCAGACATTTGTTCTGCGTGTCTCCATTCATAAAACATACAGACCTACTAACAAGACATTCCTGGGAACAAGAGAGATATTAAAATTCCTTAGGAACTGCTCTTAGATGCAGTCAGGAGTTAAAACGTAATGCCATTAACACACCCTGATGCTAATTCCCATCATGATCCATCATTTTTGCTTTAAACTAGCTACGTAGCAGCAGAGAGCATGCCAGTATACAGGAAACTGTGTCTGTACTTGCATCTAAAACTGGAAAAATACTCCAGAGAAGTTTTACTCACTTGATTTCCCGTCCCTAAAATTGCACACAACAAAGATAATTTTTCCTTACACCGCCCTTATATAATTATTCTTTCCCATTAGAAATTATGTTTGTTTACTGCCAGTGGCCCTGATTCTCGATTGCCCTGCATACTCTTCTGTGCCTCACACCTGTGAGAACGGATACACCAGTCTACTTTGACTTTCTGCACTGCTCTGGCAATGTGAAGCAGCTGTAAACCCGACAGGGAGCCAACCCCAACGAGCCCAGTTAATTCAAGTTTACAGATGCTTTACATCACCAGAGCAGTGCAGCGCAGCCAAAGTGTATCAGTGAATCTGGCCCTCCAGCTGTGTGTTGATTTTAAAACTGAAAGTTGCAAAATAAATAGATTATTTGGAATGGGTATTCAATAAAACTCATTTGATTTCCATAAGCTCTTGCAAGGACCTCCAGGCTCTGACAGCAGACTTGATTTTCTTCCTGATCATTTAAACCCAGATGCTGCTTTTGATGGATGTGACGCATATGTATGGTGGAGTCACGAGCCACACACGTCTCCCTGCACTTTACAAAACCAAGACAAAAATATACCTACCTTTAGCCTTTTGAAAAAGATTGACAGTAATTTACAGAGTGCCCTTGAGTGTAGTTAAGACATGTATGGTAGCATCCTCACCAATCTGAAAGTGATAGCAGAACGTGGCTGGGTTCCCCTGGCTTCTACTAGGCTGGGATTTTCTTACTGCACTCCTAGACACTTCGAGTTGGGCCACTTCTGCAAAACAAATTTTTCTGGAAAAATATCAAAGATACAGTCACAGCCTCCCTAACGTGTGGAGCAGATTTGCCATTGGACTGGAGCAGGACTTTCCTGCCAGTGAATTCCCATTCACCAGAGGTTTCTTTCCTGAAGGTGCAGTGGACTTTCAGGCTGCATGACTCAGTGAATACAGTAGTTTGTAAAAAACTATAGCAGAATACTTGAAAGGCTTGACCTAAAATATTTACTAGGTGAGTTTTTTTCAAAGAATCCCTGCCTTAGCTATCTACCAAACTGATATTACTAAGCATTCTTTTAAGACAGATGATTTAATTAAAATACCTGTAAGCAAAATTTTAACTTACAGAAATTTGTTAAGTTGAAAATTTACTGACAGGCCTATGTGTCCTGAGAGGTGTGTGTGTGTTTCTCTGGGAAACCAAAGAGACCTTTTAAACATCCAGGACGAAACAGTCTGTACACTACTTCCATCCCCCAAATTCTCACCGAGATGTGAGTAGATTTGAAAACGTTAGACAGCACTCGATAGTATAGGATGCACATTTTATTACTTCATAGAGATATACTTATTGTATGAGAGATGGCAAAAGCAGGTTAAAAATATGTGCAATCAGTGTGTTTCATTAATAAAACAACAATGATTAGCACAATTATTATTCTTGCTTTTCTTCTAAGCTTCAGCAGCATTGTTTGTGCTACCCCGAACCCCAGCCATAAATCTCAGAAAGCCTGCTGACGAGGTCCAAATCTGCTGTAAGAGTAACCCTGGCCTTTACAAAAACAAAAGAGGACCTTAAAATTTTGGGGGTGTGGGTGTGTTTTTTTGTTTTGGTTTGGTTTTAGTTTGGGTTTTTTGTTTAAATGAACAAACTCTGCATTGGTTGTTATGACCTTGGAACAACAGAGCAGTACTCCATTTGTATCAGCCTGGGTGCACACGCACAATACTGTTTCTCCCTGCTGTGCCTATCTGCCTACAGTGTTAGGAAATTTACAGGTCTCTCTCTGGTCGTTTTAGAGAGGTTTGGCCCTGTTTCCTCCTCGCGGGATGTAACTCCCGTGGACTTTAGTGAGGGTTATTCATAACCTACAGCAGGAGGATAGGGCTGTGCTGTCTGCTCGGGGGGCTGCAGTCCCAGATGTGGCCAGCTGCTCTGTGCCACGGCTGCTTCTGCCCACAGGAGATGCCAGCAGAACCAGGGCCAACGTGTTAGGAGGCCCAAAGGCCACCCTGGCTGACATGCACCTATGTAAGTGACAGACAGACAGACATCTTGAAAAGCAGGAGGGAGCTGGGAGCAGCGGAAGGGACGATACAGTCTTAGCAAAAGCAGCTTTTGGGTCAAAAGAGACACATGGCATTATCCAGTCACATCATATACCAGGCGGCTGGGAAGCTGATTTATCACAGAATGGTGTGTTTTGAGATATCCTTATATGTCTACATAGAAGGAATGCCAGCCCCAGCTGCTGCTTTAGAGGCTGTCTGTGTGCCATTTAACTCCTGTCAATCAAAATCCATAAATGGCAGACAGAGGTAGGGAAGAGGAAGAAAAGAGTAGTGGGAGAAAGAGTAAACCCTGGAGGGAGGGAAGGAAAGATCTGTAGGAATATATGATATACGGAGTGAATGTGAAAAGGCTAATATACCACCCAGAGCCCCTCCCGATCCAGCTAGCCTTGTGTTAGGCTTCGTTTAAAATTCTTAGTTACGCTATATGCACTCCAAAGCAGTGTTTGCTTCTTTTTTGCTGCTATTGCTTTTAATTTCCTTCAGTTTTGGTTCATGAGCTGAGCCAATGTAATGGACACAATTTTGTTTTTTTTTTTTAAAGCGATCATAAAAAGGGTCTTTTATTTGAACTCCACACCTGTAATCACATCTCTGAGGATCATCACCCTTCATATCTATGGATACAGATACTTCTGTATGAAATTGTAATTTTGAAGAAGTAGGGGTCTTTTGAATTCTTAGCAAGGTAATGTAAGGCAAAGAGGGAGAGGAGATGAGAGGAGATGAGAGGAGAGGAGAGGAGAGGAGAGAGGAGAGGAGAGGGGAAGGGAAGGGAGGGGGAAGGGGAGGGGAAGGGACGGGAGGAGAGGAGAGGGGAGGGGAAGGGAGGAGAGAAAAGATTTTGTGAATAGCATATATTTTTTATATATTTTTAACATTTTATATAAGATGACTGTTTGAACATGCCCTGAAACTGTAAATGTTAGAGTTTGAAAACATGATCTACAATAAGAAAACGTGTAAGCAATTGAAAAGACATGGCAAGAATGGCTTATTGCAAAGCATTAGAGATGCAGATTATGTGTAGATACTTTCCCCACCTATGTGGTATGTTTTCAGTTGCCTATTTCTCCTAATACAAGCACTGCACTTGCGTACCTGGAGCACAGTGTGTTGTCATCAGACCAAGCCGACCAAACCCACTTCTGAACAACTCCTTCAGCCTATCTAACCAAGTCTGAAGCAGGCACCATTACCTTAAAAAAATACACCAGGCAAATGCTTCCTCTCCACCTGACAAATACAAAAACCTTTCCCACAGCCTCTTCCCCTGTCCTCACATATTGCACAGATCTGTAAACCAATGCTATAGTCAGTACTCTTTGAATGATCACATTACAGGACTAGACAAAAAAACTTTACCAGGGATTTTTGTTATGTCACAGACTTAGTCTAGTTTCTGTAGTGCTCTGTGTATGTTTCTGTATGTGCATATGTGAGTAGACCTATCTCTGTATAGAAAATAAGAGAAAAAAAGAAAACACGGTGTGTGCGATTCAGGACAGAGGGATAAGGACTTTCTGCCTGTCTTACCAGTCCTCTTTCTATGGTTTGAATAGGAGAAAACAATCAATTCCCCTCTCTGACGTAAGAGTATGAATCATACAAGAGTATACATGACTATTTGCCTTTCCACCAGTAGGTAGCGAGATCTTGCTTCCCTCCTCCCCCTACATTAATAGGATTCCAAAAATCCTAAGAGCAACACCTTCGACTGTGGATTGGAGGTAGATGTCAGCACTGAATTGATGACCCTGCTAAGTTGCTTAGGTCAACAGGTCAAGTCCTCCTCCCCTTTGCTCATCCTTAGAGCTATTAATCTACATGAGTGAGCGCAAAGCATGCTTAAAAAGTGTGATATGTATCTGCGGGTTGTGAAACAGCATTATTAGGAGAAAGAACTGCAAAAGGAGGATGGACTGGAAATGCCCCTGAAAGTCTCTCCTCATTTTGAGTGCGTCCCTGCCTGGGAGATGCTCTCATTGATCAGGGAGAGGAGTAGTAATGATATAACTGATGTGAAGGCAATTGCCTGGGGTATGACAGCTTGAGGGAGGAAAGAGACAAATTCAGCAACATATCAGTTTATGACTCTTTAAAAGTAATTACTTTAATCTCTGAACCATAATTGAAAACCTACTAAATTTTACTAGTCTTCTGCTCTATTTTTTCCCTCATGGCAAAAAAATGTCACTATTTTAAAACTAAATATATGTGAGATCCACCAAAACAAGTATTAGGTCACTCTACTGCCAATAACACAGATGGGCAATGCTGAGTCATGAGAGCAAGTGGTATTTATGTTAAAGAAAATGTTAAGTTTCATCACTTTAAACCACAGCATTAAACCACTTTATCTTGGGTGTCCTGCACCAATGGTTTTCAATATGTCCCTTATTTTGACTTTAACTAAGAAATATGTTGTTCTGTATTTATTATAGTTTTAAACATTAACTTTTGTACTGTTAATGTGGCTCAAAAGGAGTCTCTCTAGGAAAGAGAATAGTATGGGGGGTTTTCCTCCATTAATTGTTCCTCAAAAATTGCTATAATATAGGAAGTTCAGTCCTCAAAAATTGCTATAATATAACAAGTTCAGTTACATCTTAAATTAAAGGTTAACATAAAAATGCATGATAACATTTGCAAGAAAAATGTATATAAAAATGCTGGAGCAGAATTCTGCAGGGGCAGCCACCTCTTCCAAAAATCAGTAAATAATCATGTAAACACCATAAATATCAAGCTCTCTGGGACGTGGACTATCAACTTTTTCTCTAGGTTACAATCTGCCTGTAACAGTGGTGTGTCAGACCCAGCCAATGGCTCCTGAATCCAACTTATTAAACAAATAATAAACTGTCCTGGTTTTGGCAGGGACAGAGTTAATTTCCTGCCTAGTAGCTGGTACAGTGCTGTGTTTTGGATTTAGGGTGAGAACAAAGTTGATAACGCACCGATGTTTTAGTTGTTGGTAGGTAATGCTTACACTAGCCAAGGACTTTTCAGCTCCCCATGCTCTACCGACTGAGAAGGCTGGAGGTGCAAAAGAAGCTGGGAGGGGGCCCAGCCAAACTGGCCAAAGGGACATTCCATACCATGTGACATCATGCTCAGTACATAAACTGGGGAAAGCTGGCCGGGGGGGCCGCTGCTCGGGGACTGGCTGGGCATCGGTCAGCAGGTGGTGAGCAATTGCACTGTGCATCACTTGCTTTGTGTATTATTATTATTATTACATTATTATTATTATTACATTATTATTATTATTATTACATTATTATTATTATTATTATTACATTATTATTATTATTATTACATTATTATTATTATTACATTATTATTATTATTACATTATTATTATTATTATTATTACATTATTATTATTGTTGTTGTTATTATTGTTATTATTGTTGTTATTATTTTATTTCAATTATTAAACTGTTTTTATCTCAACCCATGAGTTTTTCTCACTTCTACTTTTCCAATTCTCTCCCCCATCCCGCCGGGGACAGGGAGAGGGGGAGTGAACGAGCGGCTGCGTGGTGCTCAGTTGCCGACTGACTGAGGTTAAACCACGACATAAACACGTCACCTAAATCATAACATTGCTATGTCCTTAGCTTATTTTCTCTGTAATTTATTTAAACTACTGAATTCATATTTCTTGTGTGCTTATATTAGACACATCTCTTTTTGTTGTACTGGGACAACCTACAGGCTGAGTTTCAACCACATGGTCTCTGGACCATTTGTAGATATTCTCCTGCTTGAAATGGTTTCAGAAAGCTCAAGACGGTTCTGTGCTCAACTCCTGTTAACAATTAATAATTTTAACATTTAAAGAAACTAGTGAAAAACCTCACTGTTTACCCAGTTTATCTACTTGCTGGTCTGTTCTCGGTTTTGGACTGTTCATTTTTTGTGGTTTTCAGATCCTGCAAGATATGAAGGCATAGGGATATTTATAGGAACAGGTCCTCCATAAGTGGAGGGGCATCTAAAGGATTAGTGGAGTATTCAGCTGTCATGAGGGGAGAAAACTGTGGCTACCATCCAAAGAAATGACATCAGGGTTGGATACATCACACCTACCTGTGGTCATCTAGAAGTTTGTGGTTTGTTTTTAACTAGTTCCTCTTTAGCTGGTGGAGAGAGAGAGCTCTCTCAGGAGAACTGTTCAGCTCAGCAATGCTAAGTGCCCACTCTCCTTTGACTACCAAGGGAGACTTGTTGACTACTTTAAACTAGATGCCTGTGATTAGATTGCTAAAAGTGATCTAGAAATGGTTTGGCTTTTAGGAGGCGAGGTGATTCTTACCCAAATTCCAAAGTATAGGGTTTTCCCCTAAGAATCTCAGAAAAGATGGAGGGAACCTCCCTGTGAAATTCCATTGAAATCTCATGGTGTGGTTTATTTTGTTAGTACCTGCATATGTTTTTAAATTCAAGAGAGGTAAGTGAAAGGAAGGAGAGAAAGCAATAAACACAAGTATTAAGGACAGGTGTGCTGAAGAGTTCTCTGGATGCCTCCAGTTTTACCTGCTGGGGTGTCCCAGAACATGCTCTGGCAGATATGTAAAGCAGGCTGCAGCTTCTCTCTGGCCTTTTCTGTGGAAAATAGAGCATGGAAGGAGGAGGAGACTGCAAATCCCATTCTCATTCTAATAAAAAGCTGAGATGTCTGAACCATGTATTCAAACCCCTGGATACCTTCCCAGGACCAGTAACAGATGTGCCTCACAGCCCAAAACTATGAATTCTTGAAAGCAGTGTGAGGGGAAAACATCCCACCTTAGGGAGGAACCAGGCAGTAATAAACATAGGTTGTGTCGTCCTTCTAGTCCCTTGGTGTATGTGATTTTTAGAATCATTTAAAAGAACTTGTTTGAATATTTTTCAGAAAAATGAATTTTCACTGACATGTATTGTTTTGTCCAAGCCGAAACATTTGTGGAGGTAGATCTGCGGGAATGAAGTTTTTTAGAAGACTTCTTGATTGCCTACTCCTTGGCTACAGATGGTGAAAGGGTGGACATGAAAGATAAAAAGAAACTATTCAAACCTAACTTTTTTAAACAGAATTTAAAAATAAAAAAATTCAAAGCATTTTGTGAAAAATATTAAGAAGGTTCCAGATCTATTACAAAGCAGAATGGAAACAGCCTTCAGAAGTTTAAACACTGACAGTGTTTAAATTATTTTCTAACATTAGAAACAGACATATACTTCAGGTTAAACTTTCATTTCTTCACTACAAATTGGTGTTAAATATCATCCAATGACATTTGGAATTTTACAGCCCAAATTATTGGCACGTGGGTCCCAGTTCTTCAGGACAGGGTTGTTTTGGGTTTCTCTTGCTTTCTTTTTTAATAATTATTTTCCTGATAATCTTTGAACCTGATCCAGAATTCCTTACTCAGGCTAAACTCTCACTGGAGTCAATTTTGCCTGAGCAAGAATTGCAAGACCAGACCCTTTGTCACAGGCAGGGTGCATCATCAAATTTCATTTTCTCGCATAAATCAGTGAAGAACTTGGTTAGCAAAGCCACATCGGAGTGTCTTCCAATACTCTTTCCGTCCATCCACCTTGTCCCCTCCTCTTACGGCCTCCTTGGTCTAACATGAGGAGCTAAAAAGACGACCTATGCAAAAATACAAGATTCTGAGGGAAAATGTTGCTTATGATTATGGGCATTATACTGGATATTAAAATTCTGCTGTTTTCTTACCAGGGTATGAAAGGAAAATGGGAAATGCTACAGTTCAGAACCATTCCTGCGGCAAGCAGTGAAAAGAGGAAATATAACAGCAAAAACTTAACCCGTTCACATGGTCATCTTTGCTGTACATTGGATTCCAGAGAGTAATGTGGTTATAATCAATTTGGACTTGGGTTGCAGTCATATATTCCCTAGTGGGGCCCTAGTATCTTGACCATGAATTTCAAAATAACTACACAAAGTGATGATAAAAAGTAGATTTTTCTACTGGAACTAATGGTGATTCCTTCCGTTGTTTTGCACAGCATATGCTGTTCATAAATAATGTCAGAATTGGGCCAAGTCTCCTTAAGAAAGGTGGTCATTTAATGTAAGTAAATCCACATTAAATATTGAAGATCAGAAAAAAGCTGCCTTTTCAAAGAGGTCACTTTTAAGTGAAGGAAACAACAATGCATGTGTGCGGATGGCCAGTTCCACACTGGGTGACACAGAGTTAATGGCTCATAGAGAGCATATACATGTTTTTTAAAGATGTTTTATTGCCTACAAAAGGAAGTAGTCTAGAGAGACTGGATACATAAACTGGCTCCAGCCAGCTGCGGCTGTCAGGCTAGGAAGGATCCTGTTCAATTAGTGTTGTAAAATAAAATACTTTGTAAAGGAAATAAACACTATGAGAGCTAAGATTCATGCTTTCAAATATACACAAGGTTTGAATTTTTAATTAGGACTGCTAATTACAGTCATCAGAAAGCAGAACAGAATAGATTTTACCTTACATTTAGCAGACAAGCCTTCAACCCCAGTGTATTTTTCAATTTCATTAATATTTTATGAAAATGGCCCTTGCAGCTTCAGCCTATTCTGTGCCTCCTACAAAACTGCCCCACATTATGGATGCCAATGCCTTTAAGCCATGTGCATTAGTGAGATGACAAAATGCAAAACAGCATCTTGTCAACCATTGCATCAATTGATTCTATTAGATAGTGTAAAAACAGTTGGGTGTGAGTTATAATCTAGCTGACACTAATGATGAAACAAGACACTGGCTGGGAGCAGCCATTAGCTATAAGCCAGAAATTAATGCTTCTAATATTTTTGAACAAATTAACCTTAATGAACTGGCCATGTATATACTGTAGTATATACTGATAAGTCAATTAGTAGAGAATAGAGGTTATGTATATATAGATATATAGAAAAAAAGTATGGTTATAGAGAGTTCCATGCACACAATGCTATAGAAGCAATTCTACAGTAAAATCAGCTCTTTTTTACATTTAGATACATTCTAACTCTAATGTGCAAAGGTCCAGTCTTGTGCATTTCAGTGAGATTTTGTATGCAGGAACACCAGTAAGCAAATACAAAATTCAGTGTGTCATCATACTGATAGATCAGACACAGCATTGATGTGTTCATATAAATGTCTTAATTTCACTGATATTTCACCGTAACTAGGTTTGGGGCCCGGTGGTCCAGATTTCTAGCTGAATTCATCATGTACTGACCAAAATTTACCGTATATTTCCTTTCTGTTCATTACTATTTGTGAACATTCTCTGATTCAGATTCTTACATGCTTTAAATCCAGTCACTGTTTAAAAGGATGTATTAACATTTTAAAATAATACAGCTAATGTGAGAACCTAAATTCTAGGAATTCCATTTACAAGCAACCTCGAAAACAGAAGTGGCTAATTTATAAGGAAGCACAGAACAAAGGTAAGGCACTTGCCAACAATAGTTTGTTGGTTTAACTTTGACTTGCTTTCCTGGAAAAGAAGAAAACAGAATTTTCAATGTGAACTGTCAGCCCCAGTTATGACAGGGCTTCACTAGTTAGAAATTCAGAGTTCCTCCTCCATTGGCAGAATGATGTAAAGAAAACCACCAAACAGAATTCTTTCAAGTTTCAACTACAAGTCTACTTAAATAATTTACTTTTTAGTTTTACTCAGACTATTCTTTTTAAACTTGGTTGACATTTTCGTTGACAAGCACATTTTATTGCACAAGATCAGTACTGAAATTGGCAGCGAAAAAGAGAGAGAGGGGAAAAAAGCTGGCTCTACTCAATGAGAGAACTACTATCTTGCCTTTGGGAAAAACAATGCTGGCAGTGACCCCTTCTGAAGCCAACAATAACTGGTAAACCAGTCAATATAAGTAAAATATTTGGTCACTTTGGATGTTTCTTTTTCCTACGAGAAGTAAACCAGGGTTGTTTAGCTAATGCATTTAAATCAAGCCAGCAAAAAAAAAGTTTGGTGTGAACACCAAGCCTTTCAATTAATCCATTAGAAACTAATAAATAAAATTATGAAATAATTGAAAATGTAAACATTAAAACATTCCCTTATGAACTACTTATAGCTGCAGTTAAAACCAGTGGAGACCAAAAAAAATCCAAAACTCAGGGAAAAAAAAAAGTGGAAATAACATCTTAAGTGTATCTTTTGGTTTCCAAGATCTCTGGCTCTTATATTCCAAATGTGTGATGCTACTTAGTGATCAAAAGAGAAGGCAGAATAAACAATAGGCATTTTCAAGAAATTAATATCTATTTGGATCACATACTGAACGAGTGACCCATACTCCCTAAGTGCCTTTTGGAGGACACAGACTAGAAAGGGCTACAGTCACATCGCAACCAATATTCCATTCAAAGGGGTCTATTCCAATAAAGCCACACATCAAGGTTGCTCTTGGAGTATTGAAGCCCTAGGCTGTTATCAACATTACACTCATTCGGGGAGAGTGTCTTAAAGAGCTTTGTGCGATACTAAATTGGGAATATAGATGGACATGTTTTGTGCCTCATGTCCAGCGATTAAAATGAAGGCAAATTTAACAGTTTGCCAAGCCAGTTTAATCAGAAGTTGTTTTGGGTTTATTTCCAAAATTTACAAGAGACATTTCAGGAGCCAATGCCAAATACTTATGTCAGTGATCTGCAAGCAAAAGTCACTTTGGTTTGATTTTTGGCCAAGCAGAGGTCTTAGGTCTTAAGCCAGACAATTCTCCCTGTTCTGCCATGTTTTTCCTGTGCACACTCTTTTCTCATTTCTATTGTGTGGGTAAACACCACCATCACCACCACTGCTTTACTAAAGGTGTTGAGTTTTGGGGTAGTTTTTCAGGCTGGTCTCTGGAAAGAAGTGATGAACTCCTCAGATGAGACAGCCATCTCTAGGGAATGTGTTTGGGGCCCTGGTAGACATGCAGTTGGGTATGGCACAAGGGCTCCCAGCTGGACCATCTCATCCCATTCAGCTGAAATCCTGGCATTGTTTAAATCAGTGGGAGTTTCACAATGGGGTTCTTGACATAGCTAGAATAAACATAGCAAACAATAATGAAGGACAATATGATTTGCCTGGGAAGCTCATTTCTGAAAATTATGTGGGTAATTAGATGTAATGAATGTACAGTTCTCACTACAGGTTTTCTTAGATGCTTCTTCCAGTATATCTTCCACCATAATACAGATCTTGCTATGTCT
Organism: Aptenodytes forsteri; assembly: GCF_000699145.1. Lineage (NCBI taxonomy): Eukaryota > Metazoa > Chordata > Aves > Sphenisciformes > Spheniscidae > Aptenodytes > Aptenodytes forsteri. The sequence continues at coordinate 5,483,599 of NW_008795495.1, read as the reverse complement.
ATACCAGGAAATACAAGAGGCACAGGGCACAGGTTCAAGCACTGTCCTGTCTTTAGACTGTCTCTTTAATTGTTAGCACTCTCCCTGGCATAGTTTTGCCCTATGCTGATTAACACTGTGCTGAATAATGCCTGGGTATTGCTCAAGAGACAGAAAGCACTACAGGTCCTTCCCAAAAGGAGATTTGAAGGTGGCCTCACTGTTTTGCTGGAGAGAAAGTTTAAATAGGTAGATACAAGTCTTGCCGTGCCACTTGGCCTCAGAGAGAGGGAACAGTTCCTGACCTGCGTTATATAGCAGTATAGGTGCTAAATTTCTTTAGTAAATGTATTTAAATGTATTTAGTAAATTTATTTAAATGTACAATTTCTGATACATTCTGCTAATGACCGCTGCACTGTACATAGCTGTATGAGTTACACACGGGTTAGGAGCACAAAGGCATGCTCAGTATGAGCTTGAGATCCTAGTCTAGAATAAAAGAATAAAAATGTTGAGCTGCGGAAACCTAGTTTCTTTGGAGTCTTTTAGGAGGAATCTAAAGCTGTCTCAAAACTCTACCCCACATATTTTCCTGTTCCTGAAATTTGCCCCTTTTCCTCTCTAAAGTTTACGTAGAACTTACAGATGCCTAATACACTTCACAGGACAGAAAGGAAATATTTGTCCAAAAAAGATCTCCATTTAATTTTCTAATACCAACCTAGCCTATGAGTGTGTTGTAAAATTTCCCAAAGCTCTTTAGTTTGATTGGATGAAGAAGGCTGTGTGGTGCAGGTGGTTTAACTTTCCATTTTCTGTGCTCCAAGACCTCTAGTTCCTAATAACCATTTCAAAGTCCTTAGTGAGGAAAATCTTCTGGTGAGGTAAAAACAAGGCTTTTCTAAGGAAAATGCCTAGCTTTCTGAGCGTCATGATTTGATATCCTACTATCAGCAATGTCTTTCTTCTGTGCACCTTGCTTATAAAAGAACCACAGTGAAAAATGTAGCTTTAAAGATACTCGCATGAGAATGACATGCAATAGACAGTCTTCTTTCAGTATTCTAGTTGTTGCTTTTTTTCTTTCTCAGCACAGCATCGATAGAGTTTGCATGGAAGTTAAACTCCTCCTTGGAGTGGTTTGAACCATGGATCACAATTCTCACCTCAGCCTGCCATTCAGGCCATCACATGTCTTTACTTTAAAAGTCAACTAGGGCCAAAGAGTACTGCAGTCCAGCTGTGGACCCCTCACCAGTAAAGATCCACAGGCCACAGGAGATAAACAAGTGCTATGTTCAACAACATGGTTGTTGAACCTGTCAGTACTGATCCAGCTTCTTCCAGTGGTCTGGAAACGGAGTGAGGACTCTGACCGTTCATACCCATCTGCCATAGGAGATATGGGTATTTCTGGGCTGGACTTTCAGCTCATTGCACAGACAGAGAAGGGATGCTGCTGTGCAGGCAGAGAGGGGCACTTATGGAATTGCCTCCTTCCAGTTTTGTTCATTAGGATTTTACCATGAAAGCAGTCAGAAAAAGATTTCCTGGTATTTTAGGTCAGTCTTCAGTGCTTCAGAAGAAGGTGAACCTCCTGGCTGTTCTTAAGACAAAGCATGGAGCAAAGAAGAAAAAACTTTCTGTCCCACTGACAACCAGTGAAGCACTGTCATTACTGTAATTTGAATAGAGTGTTAGTGTAGATAACCTTCATTTTATGAACCCCCAAATGCCCTCAGACTTATCTTGGAAGCTGTGAAGTTCAGCAGCAGAATTCTGATTGCCAGATCACGTCAGGTCACAGCCTGTCAGCAGTTGTTCCTGTGTGGTAGGCAACATCCCTACTTAATTCTAAGGAATATGTCTATGTAGATCATTCAAGGTAACATCTGTCAGCCTTAGGAGATACTTGATGCTCCAAACTCTCCCTGGTGTCAGTGGGTGCTGAAGCCACTCAGCTACAGGCTTGATTCCTCTGGGAGGACATTTGGCTGAAATTCCTTGTTAATGCCACTTTAAAAAAAAGTAGATATGCGTTTTTTCAACTCTTAAATCTTTGCCCAGTGTCTTCTCATCTTCAGTTCATGTCCTTATCCCTTGTTTGCTGTCTCTTAAATAAATACAAAACCCAATTTTACTAGAAGAATGCATTTTCATAAAACTGAGTAATGGCATATGCTATATAAATGTAATTTAATCTCTCCTTGGGAATGATTCTGGAATTTTACCACAGATTGGGTTGGATTTGTCACACACCCCCAGTTAGGCAGATGCATGGAGTCTTGGCAATCAATTACATGAGGCTTTACTGGCAGAAAAATGAAGTCTCTATACAAGCCAGGGCTAAGCCCTGTATTTGGGGTGTAGTCCCTTATGTCCATTTGTCACTCCTGTCCATTTCTGACCTGGTGACAGCATAAAGAGTTTACGAAGAGCCCATGCTTTGGTGAGATTCAGTCCATCTCCCACTTCATTAATGCATGGGATGAGAATACACACTACATTAAGACCTGTTTATGTGCATCCCAGACCTACTGAACCTATTTAATTTTGCTCTCCCAGGAATGTGCTCTGGGTCAACACGCACTTTTGCCTGCTAAATACAAATTAGAGCACTAAGAAGATGTATCCAGGGAGAAGATTGGTGGATGGGAGGAAAAGGTGTCCCCAGGCTCCAAACTTAGAAAAAGGCAAAGGAAGCAGCTGGGATTTTGCAGAAATACGCACAAGCTTAAAATGAGGGAAGCAAGCGTAAGAGTAGGAAAGGGAGGAAAACTGCTTAAATACCTCCAGATCTCTATCCTCCAAAAGCTAGGGGTGGTTAACTAGGCTGGGGATTGTCTCATTACCAGGCTCTACCCCCACAAGTCAATGCTGTAGGTGTCTTGCTCATTTATCATATGGCCTAGTGAAGTAAGAGGTAATTATAGCCGTAACACTAACCCTTTCTTGAACACTTTTTCATAGTGTGCAGTTTCTTTCCACCAAACCATGCTATATGCAGTATGCCACTGCTATTTATATTTTTAAGCATTTCAGAATCTACACTGAGGTAATATCTCCCTGAAGGCAATGTGTGGACCACAAAGGTGGAAGAAGAGGGACTGTCATTTCTTCTATAATTTGTGATACAACTTGGGCAAGGACCAGAAACTTGGGCTTCAGGTTTCACTTAGGATGCAACAGGAATTTAAATGAATAAGGACCTCAGGAGTTCACTGTGTGTGGTCAGGCATGTCTAAAAGTGATCCTATCACTTTGTTGTTTGCTTAGGCAAAACTTTCATCAGCTTTAATTGGAGGTTTGTCTGCACAAAGTATAAGACTTAAAGTAAGGACTGCAACAACAGATACTACATATGCTATGATTTAAAGAACCTACATCTGACTGAAAGATGCATATCTCTCTCCTGCATTGTATATGAATTAAAGACATAAGAGTCCAGCTCAGGAGCCAAAAGTTCTTGCCATAACCAAAGAACAAATAGCTGTGGTCCTAACATAGCAAACTCCCATTAACATCAGCTGAAATTTTGCCTGAGTAAGATCTGAATACAAACTACGAAAACTGCAGGCTTTACTTCATGTGCACAAGGGAGGAAGATCGTTGTTTTCATGCAGGCATGACTGAGTTGTGCTCACATGCATATGTGAAGCATATTTCATCATAGGCATCCAGAAACACTGCCCTTTCAGACCTATGAAGCTTTCATTCTAGTAAACATTCCATTCACCAAGGAGGAAAATGCAAGCCAAGTAATTCATTTAGGGGGGGAAAAAAACCCCAACAAAAAGAAAGAAAAAAACCCAAAGAATGTTGCATTTTTTTCATATAATCACCAGAAGAATAATTTTATAGTGTTTCCCATGTAATTACTGCCAGACCTGTTTAGCAAATGTGAAATACTCATTAGCAATTACTTAACTATACATATATTAAAGCTTAATTAGTAAATAAATTAAGCACATAATTAATTGCTTTAATCAGTAGGCTTTTAATATTGTAATTATCGCTTGATACATTAAGGGCATGTTAAGAATACTTTTCTCCAAAAAATACATTGTTAATTAATCATTAAAACTTATCTTACTACATGCTCATTAATGATTTATTACAGATGCTGGGCCAAATTCTTCTCTCAATTACAGCAGAGCTAACTCTGTTGAAGCCAATAGAGCTTCACTTGCATAAATTAAAGGAGAATTTGGTCCTGTTAATGAAACGTAAAGTGTTTGTCAGAGCATATCGCCATAGATAGAAATCTGTAGTGCCTTGCTCGCTTTAACCTAATAGGAGCAAACTGCCTTTCTTTTACACTCCTTTGCTATAGCTGAACATTGTCCTTCTGTAGCCTGAGCTCGGAGGCAGTAAGTTGTAATAGCTGGGCAATGAGATGGGATCAGAGAGATCCAGTTTCATTTCTAGCCCTGCCACTACCTATGAATTCCAGGTCAGTGTGTGGATCTTCACCTCAGCTAGTTGCCCAGATGCTCTTTAAAGAGACAAATGATTGCTTCTAGGGACCAGCTCACTTTTTTTGGTCAATAATAATATCTAAAAGGAGTCTAAAGAATCAAGATCTAAGGGTGTTAATCTGAAAGGTGACTATCAGACCCAGAAGTCAAAGGACAGATAACATGAAACCCAAACACAAACTTCATGTGGCTACATTTTTATTACCCTGGATATGGCTTGTCTATCTGGACTGTAGAATCTCCTCAGGAAGGGAATTTTTTCTTGGGATTTTGTATAAATAAGGTATCTGCCATTATGGCCCAAACGGGTCTTAGTTAAGCTTTCTTGAGGGAGCCAGAGTAATAATATTGTTTGCAGAAGGTCTTCATATATAAACAGTCATATTATGAATTGTTGCAGAGAAGGCAGGATGGGGAGGGGGGAGGATCAACTAATTTTTGAGCAAGGGATATCTATTCATAGATATAGAGAACAGTTTTGATACAGAAGCCTTTGAAATGTCAATGTGAAGCCTTCTATGGGTTTTCCTTCACAATCCCAGTGGGACTTTCCCATGCACAACCTATTTGCACAGATCCGAAGTCTTGGCTGCATAAATGTAAATGTAGAGTAAATGAGGAAACCAAGATTTAATGACAGTGAGCTTTGGAATCTGGCATATGCAGTATATTATTTGCACATGCACATATCTCCTGGTCTCAAACCTTGACGAAAGCAGCTCTTCTTCTGTTTTGGTGAAAGGAATACCTGTTTTTAGTAGGTGGAATTTAAACAGCATTTAACACTTGCTAGGAGGTACTGTACAGGACCTGCCCAAGATTTGTATTGAAAACCTGATATTCTCCACTTATTTCTATGTTTTGGGAGGGGTCCCAAAAGAGCTTTCATAAGAACACGTTAAAATCTTCATTTCCTCACTAAGACAGCAAAGAACTTAACATACTAATGCATACATGCTCATATTCAATCTCAGTCTTTAAGTGACTGTTCCAGATAGAAGGACAGAAAGAAAATATATAATTTAAAATGTGTTAGGATGAAGCAGATATTTCTTAATATTAATTTGCAGCAGAGTGTTTCATTGCTTTAACAACACTATGAAATGTTATTCAGCACTGCAGGGTGAATAAAAGAAAATCGCTACCTTAGAATCATCCATGAGTTCTGAAACTGTGATCAGTCCTAAGAAAAATGTCTCTCCTTTAGTCACTTTCCACTGAAGGAAAGAAAGACAAGTAACTTGGAAAAAAACCAGATTATGGAAGCTACCTTCAGGAGTCACATTACACTGGACCAATCTATGACACTAACAGCTACTGCAGCCTTGTAGACTCACTATATACCTCTAAACATTTGTGTTGTGATGAACATTTCCCGAGCAGAAAAGACAATGAGCATGGTGAAACTTGCTTAGATACCCTTCCCTAAGTTTAGAGGCCAACTCTAAACGAGGTCGTTTTGTAATCTTGACATCCGCTAAGGGAATTCTAGGGCAGGGGGAGCTCATGGGGCTTTTGGCAATGGAAGTTGTGTTATCCAAGGGGTGAAGTGGAGACTTCTCACTTATGTGATGCTCTCCATGGGTTTTAGAGAGTTAAAGCTCCAATGGCAAAATGGCTAAAACATCCCAGTTCTCCCACCATAATAGGGAAGTATCAAAGTGAGAAAGTAGACCCTGTTGAGTTTCCCTGGATTAATCCTTTAAACAAAAACTAAAGATAGGGGCCTGATGAAAATAAGTTTATAAACAATTCTGGTGCACAGTTAAGATTAAAAATCTGAGATTCTTGTTGGTAAAGAATTCCATTCTTCATGCTTCAGATGAATTATTTCTGTGACAACTTCTTCTGTACAAAATTGTAACATTTTGTCCTATCCTGAAAGCACCAGTGTCATTCCCATGTACGGCATGTAGACAGTGGTAACTCTGCAGAATATATGTAGGGAGAAATGGTTCACTCATCTTCATATTTATATTAAGAGGTATTTGCTTTTGACGGAAGCAAAAAGATTTATTAAAGCATTTTTTTTAAGTATACAATATTTAACACAGTAAACAAGACGATATAGGTACAAGGCCTTTGGTACTATGAGCCACACGTGCCTCACCATCGTTATTCAAGGGGATTCTAATGATGTTGAGAAAACACTCCTGTAAGAAGCTGAATTTGACTGTTCTGGTAGTATTTCTTCATACTGATTATGAGTCTGAAGGTAGACATGATTCACTGTAGAAATCATGTATTCTTAACAGCAAAATAAATTTGATAGAAAAGTGCTGGCAATTTCCTTACAACAAGCAAATAAGCAGTATAGGTTTGTGTCCTGCCAGAGAAACGTGGTAGTTATTTTCATGTTATAATCTACAATTTCTTAATAAATTCATGTCCATGTCATGAGGAAAGGTTACACTGGTTTAAATTAATTAAGCTAAACTGATTCAGATTCTTAATATAAACTTGTTTAAGCTGGATTCATACATATTCAGGTATGTGTGAATGTATTTATTAGTTCAACTTAAAGCAGTAAATTACTAGCAAACAAAATCAAAGTAGGCAACAGTTAAATCAGTGTAAAATGGTCCAGATTAGGGATCTGCTTCAATTAAATTTTATAATAGAAAGTAATTTGAATTAAGAAAATGCCGCTTTTTTCCAATGCTCAAAAGGTCTATAGAGATACTAGAGTAAATCAATATTTCCTGAGCTATTGTATGTATTATAATTTACATGAAAAAACAGCTACGCTGACTGTCATGCACAGTTAGGATGGTTTAACGATGTCTGCTTTGCGTAGAAAAAGCAATATACTGGAACAGTGGGCTCGATTGCTCCGTTTCCCGATTATTTCAGCAAAGCTAATTTAAGGATTGCTAGCTGCTGCAGTTATGAAATTCCCCATGTGTGTTGCACAAATACAGTTCAGTAAAGTCCCAGCTTGCAGACTTCAGCCATTTTGTTGTCAGAGACTACAATCTGGTTGCAGACTTCAGCCATTTTGTTGTCAGAGGCTACAATCTGCTGTACCTCACTTGGGCACCTAACTTGCATCTGCATTTAACCGCCTATTGAAGCAGGCTTCCCAAAGGAAGCGCTGAAACTTTCCGCGCAGGCACCGGAGACGTGTGCCTTTGAGGGCCTCCAGAGGGACAGCCTCCCTGCCTAACTTGTGTACCTAAACTCAGCCAGATGGGACTTCTCGGTAGGCTTTCAAAGGCACGTCGCTCTCTCCTTTAGCTATATACAGGATTTGAGCACTTGCTTCAGAGTGCTGCTGCTCTGCCTGACTGACACAGAGGTACGAGTCAGGTACCTGGGGTAGGGGAGGGTGGCAAAGGGCAACCACCAGCAACGCCCGCTGCAGCTTTCATGTTTTGTCTTCAAGCTGCCTCGTGAAGAGTTTACTTTTGGTCTTCACCTTGGCATTTCTTAATCAAAAAGACTCGTCCTAGAGTAAAAGTACGTGTTACTTTCTGGCTCACATGGAAGTACTACCGTGTGTGCTGTAAAAACAAGGATCTCAGGTGGACCTCAGTTTATCTCAGAAGATAGGCTACCAGCGCACTGGAGTTTCCAAAGTGCACTGCGGGGAAATTTCAGAGTCCAAATCAGGACACGGTTTGAAGTAAAATGATTTTTTATTAATAATTGCCACATCTATATATTTGTGGGTGTCACCAGTGGAAGCAATAAGAAAAACAGCTATAAACTTATAAAAAGAAACATTTTATTCCTGCCCTTGTCGCCACATGCACTGGAAAGGAACCATATTGGCTCTTTTTTAGCTAGTAATGTCTAATGCAGGAAGACAGGAATAAGCAGAGTAGAAAGCACCTGTCAGCTCTATTTCCCACTCTCCTTGATTAGCATGAAACATTAATAGGGCTCTCAGAAATTCTGGTCTGAAATGGGCTTTGCTTGAAAACGTGTCCACCTTTACTGCACAAAAGCCGCTGTCATTAAAAAAGGGCAGATAACTAAAGAAGACTCTTTCTTGAAATGTATACCATTTTTTCACACAATGACAAATTATTTTAATAATGGGAATCGCACAGTCTGCCATTTGTATAATGTTTCCCATAAAATTCTCCCATTAAATTTGCTCCTCTACTTGACTCATATCTTTTTAAAAAAATGACACACACAAAATGATACATCACGCATTCTTACAAAGAATTGGAAGTGAACATACTGTAATGGGTTAACATACGTTTTAATAAAATTTTCATTGTTGCACATTTCACTTTTCGGTACTGAGAGCCAGGGCTGTACCAGTAACCCCAGGCGATGCCTAAGGATAAAACAAATCATATGGTAGTGAACTATTTTTACCTATTTATCCTTCTACTGAAAATATATTCATAAATACAAAATGAAGCTAAGATATGTAACCAGTAACATTGTACATAACAAAGATATTCCCTAGTATTTGTATTCTATTATTTTTTAATAATATACCTTCTGCAT
>NW_008795495.1:5462172-5469672 GCF_000699145.1 Aptenodytes forsteri | reverse complement strand
AGGAGAACCCATACCTGCCAGCCAGATTGCTGTGAACAACATACTTTATCCAAAGGTGCCAGAAATGGCAGCATCTAAAAGATGTGAACGGAGTCATAATAGAAAGAGGTCAGGACTGGAGGAAGAATACCAGGGAGCACTGCAGAAGCTGTTTAGGGAGGAAGATGTTTAATTGAGGTGGTGTTCAGGTTGACTGGAGTGAATGTAGTAAGAGGATCAAGTAAGTGTTTAATTAAGCTCAGATCAGACGTTGGATCAATGTTTTTGAAATTCTTATTTCATCTGAAAAGGTTCAAATAGCCCAACATTGCTGAAATGTAGTTATTTTTATTTTGTTAAGCACCTGTGATGCTCAGAGGAAAGTAGTTTGGAAGCAAAATGTATAGAAATAGAAGTACATGCTTCCGCCATATTCCCTTTTCAAAGGAAAAGTCGAAACTTTTTATAGCAAATGCATAGTGAGAAAAAACAGTATATAACATTTCTAATTCTCCTTAATCTGTTTCTCATCCTATGATACTAGGTTTTTTTCCTGCTCTTATGGCATTGAAGCCAAAATTTGTCAGCACCAATTGATAAAGTTCCTGTTGAACCACTCCCATTCATTCAGTTACCTTCTCATGTTTATTCAGAATTTCCCTGGTTCACTTATGTCTTCCTATGATATCACTGTGGTTTTATCCCACCTCTATCTAGCCACATCTCTTGCTGGCCGTTCTTAAAACACCGAGGCTTTACAAAAATTTTTTTCATTCCCTGTCCTCAAACATATTTAACCCTCAGGCTCAAAAATCTACCTGAAGGCTACTGTTCCCACGCTCACTATTGTAAGAAGTTTTTTCCTAACACATCTAGTGGATGAAAAGGGGTAACCACATAAAACTATGGACTTCAGCGTGAGAGCTGGAGACTTTACCTCTTAGCATATGGAGCTTTTGCCTATATCAGTATCTCCTCAAAACAGTATTCCTTTTTATTATTAATACTCAGAAAGAAGGAGCATTTTGTTTATCAATTCTCTCAAGCAAATTTTAATGGGAAGCTCTTAACAGAATTTAGGATGACTTAACATGGGAAACTGTGGAACACTATGAACAATTACTACTCTAAATCACTGGGGAGTTATGAGCTTGAATTTATTAAATATTATGAGATCCTAAGACATTGCAATAATAGCCTCATATATAATATGTCTAAAAAGATGGACCTGAGGTCAGTTCTGAAATATTACATTCCTCTCCAACACTCGTGAGAAGGAAAGAAGAGTAGACTAAGTGTCTTATGCCAACAGCTAGTACTAAAAGCACTATGGGACAAGTCTTAACAAGCAGGTTACAAACTTTTATTTGATCTTTTCCATTTAAGTTGTCTGGATGTAAAAAAAAAAAAATCTAAATGCTTTGATAGAACTGGATTTATCTGAAGAGCTAGTTAAATATGGCATCCATCTCAAACTTAGAAACTGTCTAATTAATAAATGGAAGGAAATAAGTTTAAGGAAAAACAAGAGAAGAGTAGAAAGAGAAAATAAAAGAAGAAGAAAAAGAAAATAATGAAAAAAGAATATAAATAAAAATATTTTTGTCTGCCCTTCTCTGTTTTATTTCAAATGAGAAATATTAACCTGAAATTTCAATACAATTGTTCATCAAAATAGGTTGTCTGATTTGGACATTCTAGGATTTGTTTTCCCCTTGTTAATGCAACAGCCCTCAATCTTGGTGCAGCCTCTGGGTGCAACAGTAAAAAAGAATAAAAAATAGAAAAACAGTTTTTAGAAAGAGAAAGCGATAGGATTGGGGAACAGCAAGAAAAGCAACTCTTGCTTGAGGGATTAGCTTTATATATTTCTGTCAAGTCAATTGCATAAAACTTTTCAGTTGGTATTTTTTATATCTAAGCCACACATCTCTTTCCTCCGAGCAGTCAGTCATCAGGTCATACGGAACAGAAGGTGCTTTTCAGTGGTAATTCTTTAATTAATCAACTGCATATTAGCCAACCTCAGAAACCCTATTACATGCCAAATGGATGACGTGAAATATATGTAATGGGGAGAACTACTCCACTGGCATCGTAAAGAAAAATAGTAAAATAAATAGCTAATAGGGTGCAGTCTGTTTAAGGAACAGTCTTGTTTTCTTTGTGGGCCAGCTGCCCCTGTCAAGCACGCTTTGTTGTACACTCTCCTCTTCCACTCAGGGTGTCACTGCATAAATAAACTCTGAATCCTCTCAACATACAAAAAAGTGTTTCCTTTATTAGAGGTACCCAAGGCTATTTTCCATTGGCCTTCGGTGTTTGTCAGTAGCAGCAGTTTGGGTTTCATAAGAATTTATATATTCGATCATTCCCTACTTACTCTGCTGAATGAGAAGCTTCATTATATTAAAAATGCATTTCAAGAGAAGAAAGGAACTGAACGGGCTGCCTGATTACACTTGAACTGATACTAACCACTGCTGCTTTTGGGCTGAGGGATTGGCACCACATGGCTCGATGTTGCAACACATTATTTCTCAAAGTCTGGCCTCAAAGTGCAGCCCAGATTACTGTGTGAGGTACCCAGGTGTCTTATGCAGGGCACAGGGAGAATTAGGTATACTATAGGATCTTATCCTCTTCTAATAGGATCCAGAAATACAGCTGCTCTGAGCTGGTGCTGCGTAAGTCTCTGTGCTGGGAGGAAGTGGCACCAAGTTAGCTAAAAGGGGAAATGCTGCAAACGGGATTGTCTCTGGGGACTAGGGTATTTGGGGGTCACCTGTCCCCACCTGGGATTTGCAACCCAAAAGCCACGCCTGGTGTTAGGCCCAGATCCACAGTAATCCAGATGTGATTCAGTAGATCCAAAGTCCAGGATGCTCAAACGTTACATAGCAAATGAGTTTGAGATTTCATGATATTGGACAGAGATGTGTGAAACCCACCTATGACTCATCTTCTGTTCCCTCATACAGTTCCTGTGCCACATGATTCAGCAGTCTACAGCCTGAACAACTTCAGAGACCTCAATAAACTTTCACAGGTTATACAGTTCTCTGCAGAATCTGGCCCTTGGCCATATCTGTGAAAGAAATTAATTCCTGCCATTCTTAATGAATTACAGATGAGTAATAATTTCAGAAGCCTCTCATTAAATAACAGGAAAATGTAATTTCCAATAAAAAAGATAGAAATTAACTGCAAGACTGTTGGGATGGAACATACTGAACAGGAAATTTTGATTATAGGGTCAGTAACTTCTGGTGGCCTTTGCCAAATAATCAAACAGCCTCTGCAGATATGTCACCACTGCTCCCATCCCTTAAGATCAAAGGGTTTTGGTGGCTTATACTGCAGCTTCTGCAACCACATCTGTATTGTTTACCCATCCAGGTTTTCATTTGTTGAAAGGCAGTTGTAAGTGGCACTCTGTCTGGAAAATGGAGAGAGAGAGAGAGAGAGAGAGGAGGAAAGAGGGCTGCCAGGAATGGAGCAAAACCAAACTGAGGACAACATATCTTTCAACAGTGTCCAGTATGTGCTCCCTTGGAGCATTAATTGAGTGCAACCCAAGAGAACCTGGCCACAACACATTCTGTCCTCTAACGTGCACCCTTCTGTTGCGGAGTGATTTAGGACATGTTCAGCACCGTGCCAGTAAACATTAATTTGTACACGAGACAGTGTGACTACTTTTCAGAGTCTGGCCTCGAGCACATAACTGGTGAGTTTGCCAATTGTTTGCCAGTTGATATCGTTAGATTTCCTGATCTTCCTCCCTGTCTTAAGCATGGGGAATGCAAACCTGGAGACCACTGACAGCCTGGTAGAAGACTGGGTACGAGAATAATATTTTTGGTTATGCCATGTTGTTGTGGGTTAACCCCAGTAGGCAGCTAAACACTACACAGCTGCTCACTTGCTTTCCCCATCCCCCACCACCAGTGGAATGGAGGAAGAGAAAAGGAAGGTTAAAACTCATGGGTTGAGATAAAAATAGTTTAATAAACAAAGGAGAAGTGAAAGAAGAAAGAGAGAAAACTGCACAAAACAAGTGATGCAAAGGCAATCACTCGCCACCTCCCATGGGTAGGCTGATGCCCAGCCGATTCCTGAGCAGAAGATGGCTAACCTCCCTAAATCCTGCTCTTCTTCCTTTTTATTGCTGAGCATGAAATTGTATGGTATGGAATATCTCTGGTTAGTCTGAGTCATCTGTCCAGTTGTGTCCCCTCCCAACCTCTTGCACACACCCAATCTATTCACGGGGGGGGCGGGGGGGGGCAGAGTGAGAAACAGAGAAGGCTTTGACACTTGCGAACACTGTTCAGCAATAGTTAAAAGATTAGTGTGTTATCAGCATTGTTTGGTCAGAAATCCAAAACATGGCACCATACGAGCTGCTATGAGGAAAATTAACTCTGCCCCAGCCAAAATCAGTACACGTGTAAAGGCTGCTTCAACACTGGGTGTGACTGAGCTCTTCCAAGAGCACTCTGAATCCCATATCCTACCTGAGAAACAGCATCAGACATCCACTGAGGAAAAGCCTACCTACAAATCCCAGCTGGTCCTGTGGCAGGTGATATCAGGTCCCTTACAGGAAAGGCATCTGCACCTGTGAGAAGAAGAACTTGAAGTCATCCTTTCTCCTGGGTGTCATCACCACAGGTTTCATTCAGTGGTGATTTTTCTGAAAAATCTAGTGCCTTTTCAGATACCCTAAGGTATCCAAGATATCTGTGCGGATTCACTAAATTTGACATGGTGTATAGGAGACCTGAGCCCATCTGCAGCTTTAGCTGGCACTCAGGCAGCTCATGCAATCGCATATGGCCCAAATACCTGTGTGGGAATCACAGCCTGTGAGAGCAAATGGATTGATTGACGGAGGTCCAAATCCCTTCCAAGTGCATCCTGTGCTACACCCCAAGCAATGGATATACCCATATTTTCTTCCTGTGAATAGCTGCCATGTTGCTCATAGTCAACCCTGAAGATCCTTCTACAGAGAATCAATGTGGAGGGGAGGGACTTTTTAGCCTGAGGACCTTTCTGAAGGCTTCTTTGTGCAGCACTGCTGCTCTTACCCATGTGTCTGCTAGCAGGCTATGGCAAAGACTCTGTGCCTATCTAAGTCAGATTTTGACTCAGATTTACCTTTCAGGCAAATGCTTTGTTCCAGGTGGAGATGCGTCATTGCTCCCAGGTGAATTTTCATGTTCAGAAACTCAAACTTTTGCAGGCATGGCTTTCTCTATAGCATAAACGGTAACACAGGGACACTTCAATAAATATGTAACAGTCACTAAGGTGCGATATCTCTGTTTTATCCGAAGACTCCAACCAGGGAGTGGATAAGTGAATTTTCTCTAAATGTCATATTATAAACTGCTTGTGGTTAGGAGAAGAAAGCACTTTAGCATAGGACTACTTAGGAAATTACTTTTATTGATATATTTAGCATCATTACCATGTACCAAGAGATCTTTTGTATCTTTTATTCCTTTTAAAAGCAACTACTGGCCTTCAGCAAATATATTTTTGATTCAGTATTTAGGTATGAAATATGCCAATATATATTCTAAGCCTTATTAACAGACGGTAATAAAAGTGAAAATGTCTAACAAACCAGTTGCTGACTTCTGTCAGCAAATCTCTTTATGTGTTAGATGATCTTGTCTATTGGTCATTGAACAATGTGGCAGATTTGCCCCCACAATGGCCCAAGAAGGTTCAAATTGGGATCCCCAGTGTGAGAAGTACCCCAAGGGGGCCACATTCTGATAATTACTATCTTGGGAATTATATATAAAAATAGAAACTTTCTATCAAAGACTCCACAGGGAGTCCTTGTTCAGCCAAAGGGATCATAGAATCGTAGAATGAAAGAATGGTTTGGGTTGGAAAGAACCTTTAAAGATCATCTAGTCCAATCCCCCCGCCATGGGCAGAGACATCTTCCACTAGATCAGGTTGCTCAAAGCCCCATCCAACCTGACCTTGAACACTTCCAATGATGGGGCATCCACAACTTCTCTGGACAACCCGCTCCAGTGCCTCACCACCCTCATCATAAAAAAATGTCTTCCTTATGTCCAATCTAAACCCACCCTCTTTCAGTTTAAAACCATTGCCCTTTGTTCTGTCACTACAGGCCTTGGTAAAAAGTTTCTCTCCATCTTGCTTCTAAGCTCCCTTTAAATATTGAAAGGCTGCAACAAGGTCTCCCCAGAGCCTTCTCTTCTCCACGATGAACAACCCCAACTCTCTCAGCCTTTCTTCACAGGAAGGTGTTCCACTGGACGCAGTATTCCAGCTGGGGTCTCACAAGAGTGGAGTGCAGTAGAGTAGGAGAATCACCTCCCTTGACCTGCCAGTCATGCTTCTTTTGATGCAGTCCAGGATATGACTGGCTTTCTGGGCTGCAAGTACTCACTGATGGCTCATGTCCAATTTTTCATCCACCAGTATTCCCAAATCATTCTCAGCAGGGCTGCTCTTAATTCCTTCATCCCCCAGCCTGTATTGACATTGGGGATTTCCCCAACCCAGGTGCAGGACCTTGCACTTGACCTTGTTGAACTTCATGAGGTTCATACTGGCCCACTTTTTAAGCCTGTCAAGGTCCCTCTGGATGACATCCCGTCCCTCTAGCGTATCAACTGCACCACTCAGCTTGGTGTCATCTGCAGATTTGCTGAGGGTGCACTCAAGCCCGCTATCTATGTCACTCATGAAGATATTAAATAGTATTGGTGCCAGTATGGACCCTTGAGAGACACCACTCATTACTGGTTTCCACTGGTTTCCCTTGTAATGCAGGGCCAGTAGACCTTCTGGCTGTGCTAAAAACATAGTTTCCAGAGTATCTCTCTTCAGTTTTGGGTTGCCCTGTTCCCTGAAAACTGCTACAAACTCTGTGAAATGAGGTTACAAATCCTTGTAGTGCCAAGAAGCCTGCTTCTATTTTACATTTATATTGCCATAATGCCAGGGCAGAGGTGATTTGACAGGGATGTTATGGACAAAGAACCCTTTCTTTGTCGAATATGGTCATATCTTGTGTTAATGCAACTATTATATGTATTTTTCTCTTATTTTGAAGGCTTTTGTTAAAAAAATTAAGATTTTTTTTCAGTGACCATTTCTGTCTCATCCACATAAAACCAAAATATGCTCTGCTGTCACTGGGATCAAATCAGTGCCTGACTTACATCAAGATAGTTAACAATCTTCTGACTCTGCTTTCCATCAAACATAATGGTGAGGTATAAATTATTCAGCTCCATAATAAACCTTTCCAGCGAGTTACAATATCCACATAAAACCAAAATATGCTCTGCTGTCACTGGGATCAAATCAGTGCCTGACTTACATCAAGATAGTTAACAATCTTCTGACTCTGCTTTCCATCAAACATAATGGTGAGGTATAAATTATTCAGCTCCATAATAAACCTTTCCAGCGAGTTACAATCATTTTTCCAAATCAGGAAAATATCACTGATGTGCT
>NW_008795495.1:5454725-5460700 GCF_000699145.1 Aptenodytes forsteri | reverse complement strand
AGTTAGTTACAATCATTTTTCCAAGGAAAATATCACTGATGTGCTATAACCGTTACAAAAATTGTTTATTTCTTTAGGGTGTATAACAATTCTTCTTCAAATACCCCCATTTCAATCATAAGTCTTTCATATCATTGAGAGGATCCTCTTATTACTTTTTGCACTAATCAGGACCATCAAATGCCATTTGTCTTATTTTGGGTAATCCTTATGTGATATATAGCTACAATGGATATTTCTTTATCAGTTAGGTCACTAATGTGTTTTGTCATGGTGGGATATTTTAATAATATTATGTTTTATGCTCTGATGCAGCTACATAAGATGGAGTTAAGTAGATGGGCCAAATTCCACTGATGTCAACAGAAGCTGCTTTCGACCTGAACTGGACAGAGGTCCTGTGGTCTGTTTCTGTGCATTGACTGGATGTGTAGCTATTAGAAGTAATCTTTACACAGTAATAAACAACACTCATATGGGGCTTGCAGAGTAACCATTACAAACCCTAATTCATAGGCCAATGAAAGTACGGTGCTGTGATTCTGGTCCTTTTCCATGCATAGTTTTTTTTTCAAAATTGGATTTCGGGCAGAGAGAAAGAGATGCAGGAGGGATCAGTTAGCTAAGCTTGAAATTGTGAAAGGTTGTCATGCAGCTGTGCAATACCAGACCTATGACACAGCTACTCAGCATCTGGTCTTCATGTTTACACTATTGCTCTTTGAAATGTTCAGGTGTCAAGAATCAGACCTTCAGAAATCTGTCAAGACATTTACATTAAATGATGACATGAAAAAATATTTTTTTCTGGACTTCTTTATTTTCTTAACTTCCTTATCTTCCCGTAGTGTTGCAAAGCTGTGCATTGCCAATTCATAGATTCTTGAAACCAAGAACTTTTCATTATTATTATTATTATTATAGCTTCAGATATATAGATTCAGCTATGGTATAATTGAATATGTATATACATTTGCATGTATATGTGTGCAGTGCAACCACCCTACTAGTTGAATGGGGAGAACTGGTACCATTTCTCTCCATCTGAAGTATGCGGAACACATTTCTATTTACTCCTTGGGTGAATCATCAGACATCTCTTCTAATACCATCTATCTCTAGCTCTCCTTGAAGATCTGGCCTTTCTCCATCCCTGTATTTTGACATCTTTTACCTTGGAGGTTTCTCCTTATTCTGTTTTCCCTCTCTGACATGCCTGACTTCCTTGCTACACCTCTGCATGTGTCCCAGCCTCAGTGTTGCTTTTTATGTTTTTTGCACGTCACACGCAACAACTTCTCACATATTTTTTACATCCACATCATTTAGCCCTCATTATAGCTTTTACAATCAAGGCATCTTCAAATTCTCCTAACCTGTCTTCAGATAGTGACTGACTGACCGTCCTCTTCCTGAAGAGCAGTTTGACTTTGTCTCCAAGAAACTATGAGAGAGAGATGGACATTTTGTTGATATCAACTTGTGACTTCAGTGTTATTCCCCATCACAGGAGATGGCAGACCTTTCAGATACAGTCAAAACTTCAGAATATCAAAGGAAGAATTCAGAAACCTGGGAAGCTAATTCAGAAGGAAATAGAGGTTGGACTGACATGACAAAAAGTATTATTAGCTTCAAGGAGAAACATGAAACTTCATAGTGCTCCAGATAAATTTGCAGCAGCATTTAACAATTTTTATTATTAAGCCTTAAGAATTGGTTTTAGTAGTTAAGCTAAAAAAAAAAAAAGTTAACGCTTCAAATTTCAGTTGTTATTATAGGATTTTGTCAGCTCTTCTTCTTAAAATGATTGGGGCTGATCACATTAATTTTTACCCTCCTATGCAGTAATGGGATTTGGGTTGGATTACATTCTATCAAAATATACTTAGACCAAATTCATTTGCAACTGGCTTATGCTCCCTAGATATGCAGGAAATGAGACATTTTCCTGACTCTCACTAAGATGACCCATACATTAACTCACATGTATTAAATTGACACCTCTCTCATCCAAATTCACAATGGACTCGTTGTTAGATTAGAAAAAAAGGCTTGAATAAACCCAAGATGTGTCTTCATAAATATTAGAAATATTATAAAGGGAAATTCTTTATCTTTTATCAGCATTATAGAATAACTGCAGAGCCAGTACATTTTGTAGCACAGGGACAAGGATCACAACAGTATGAATGACTTGAATTACCTTGGGTATTTTCCTAGCTATAAAACAATTTATTCCTTATTGCTGGAAGGTAATACTTGTGCTGAAAAATGGGACACAATGCTTAATTGAAATTTCTTTTATGTACATAAAGGCTGCTTACATTTCTTAGAATGAATGGCATAAGAGTGCTGCAATACTGAAGTACACGGAGTGCTGTCACTTACTGTTACTATGGGGGAAAGTATTGAAATAATTTTGCACATAATGAACAATCATGGGGATGTTCAAAAAGGCCGAGGGAAGCAGAGATTTCAGGCAACATAATAGATGCATAGCTGTTGTCCCATATAGGACCAATTACATCCTCATATTACAATTTTCAAAGTAATTTCTAAGACTTCTGATCATGAATCTGTAGACCTTAGGCACAAAAGATGTGTATCTCACTGTTCTTTCTCCCTAGAAACAGTCTCCTTTCTGGAGACAGCAAGTTAAGCCACTTCTGTGAGGGAGATGATACTCACAGAGGTTTTGGTAAGAAACCCAGATGGGTAAGGAAATACAAAAGCATACATTTCTAGTTTTGTAAATACTGGATGGGATGCACTCAGCATCACATTTGCCTTCACATTTACTACACATTTGCCTGATTTATGTTCCTAGTCTTTGTTGGACAGCTCTTCCCTCTGGACGCTTCAGGAGCTCCTATCTAGAAAATCTAGAAAGACTAAGCATTTGGTATTTAAAATTCAGATGTTTAGTGCAGATAGATTTGACCTCATCCTTGGTTACTGAAGTCATTATGGTTACTCTGTGTATCAAGCAGGATTAACAGATCCCCTATCTTCAGAAACAGGAATACTTTGGATGCCTATTTAATGAGAAGACTGTCCATTTAACTATCAGGGCCACAAAGGAGAAAAAAAAAAAGATCTAGTGCATTATCAGATGCATAATTCTGCCAAAAGGAGGGCAGCAGAGTTACACATAGATCTTTGCTGTTTTCATAGTTAAAATGGCAAAATATACATATATCAACATATTTCCATATAATATTTTCATTCTGAGGGGGCAAGAGGAGAATTTTGAATTTTATATCCTTAAAACCTGCTTGCTTTTTCTAATACAGAAGAGAATAACGATAAATAATAAGACTAAATACAAGAAAATGCAATCCCATAGCTACGTTTTCTACTCCTAAACAGGTTGTAAATTAGAACAAAAACAGAAAAGTATTACAAAGTATTATAAAATGTTATCCCTGGAAACATTCCAGGTCAGGTTGGACGGGGCTCTGAGCAGCCTGATCTAGTTGAAGATGTCCCTGTCCATGGCAGGGGGGTTGGACTAGATGATCTTTAGAGGTCCCTTCCAATCCAAACTATTCTATGATTCTGTGATAAATGTATTTGTGTATCAAAAGAGATGGAGTTTTATACACAGAGGTAAACTCCATTTAGCACTGCCTTTTTAGCAAAGTATTTCTAAGTGTTATCTGATTTCCTACTGGTGGAAAAGAAGAATATTTCACCATCTGTATTGTAGCTTTATTAATTTTTTTACTCTCGTAAAAATTAAAATGCACTGGAGTGCAAAACCACAAATTTTGCATTCACCCCAGAAGTTTTTTAGTTTTACTGCTGGAAAGCACTGAAGAGACATAGATAGCAATAACAATAAAATAGTAATAATAATAATAATAATAATAATAATAATGCCTAAGGAGTAATTTTATTCAAGATATACAGTGAGATACTCTTAGCATATTGCATTAAAATGTCTAATCAACAATATCACTGCTTTCATGTATTTCCAATGATGGCTGCATATAGGCTGGTGAAGATAAACATGTATATATTATAAATCAATACACAGAAAGAGCAAACAGGCAAGAAAAGCTCTGTGGAATACAGTCCAGATAAGTACAACATTGGCAAAGGAATGGTCTTCAAATGTCATGGTGTTCTTGGCAAACATAAATGGGGAAAAATTCAAATTTCATCTGAACATTTCTTTAATTGTGATCAATCAGTTGTTGGGCTGGATGTGCTGCGAATGAAAAGGATTTTACTTTCTGATATACTTATTTAATGTTTGAATTGTACAACCCAGAAACAATATACCTTTTCAGCAACTTATTAGCAAATCAGTGAGATATTGCTAGTGTTTTCACCTATAGAAAAGATTTAGATTTACAGAAGATTTACTTTACTTAACTGTTCTCCTATTAAGGATTACAAAAGTAATCAGAATTATTTGGGAGGTGAACTTGTATATATTAATTTCAAAACACCTGTGACTACTGCTCACATGTGAAACTTGAGTGATGTACCTGAAGCTAGAATTTGACCAATTTAAATTTTATTAGTACCAGTATTTCTACTGGGGCTACACTTTCACTCTGAACATCAAACACGTTTCAAGAATATTGGAGCAGTTTAGTAATGTGTTCAGTCACAGATAATTTAATCAAATCATAGATTTAATTAAATGGTATTCACCACTCTTTTAATGTTAATGCTATCATCACTAATTATGTCAAATAGTAGATTGAAGTAGCCTTTTGACTGTTGCCGGAGACAAAATAAAAAAGACAAATTCTATAACTTCATCCTCAGCAAGGCTGGATTCCCACATCAGTGTGAGCAGAGGAAATGGCAGCGTTCGGGACACAGTAAGAGCAAGACTATGGCCTGAAGAAAGTGGAGGTGGAAAAATTATTGCTACAGCCATTTTTACATACCTAATTTCTAAAGACAAAGGATAGGATTTATTTGTTTAAACGTAGGCATCCAGTAGAGAGAGCTGTCCCGCAGATGACTGCACAGGGCTGGCAGACACTGGAGACCTGTACCTTCAGAAGCAGCCATTGCAGGCCGCAGCACCTAAAATGACGTTACACATCTAAGTTTATCAAAACATCACCAGAGAAAGGGACCTAGCTAGCTCTTATATTTGATTTCTACAGTGTAGGTAGATATCTAACATGTCTGTCTGTCATATATGTGAGCTACTTTAGGTATTCAGATGAACAGATTTAGGTGTCTTAGGTTAAGACGAATAGCTCCCTAAGCCCCTTTGACTAGGTTGAACAGATGCAGGATTAGCCATCTATTGCAATGTTAAGTGGTCTGCAGTATCCAAGACATCTCTACATGGGGCTGGAATTCATGACACTTAAAAAAGGATGTACGAAACCCCCGCACAATTCTGGAGCAGCAGCTGGTGTCTAGATGCAGTATTCTACAGCACATATAATAACACTACATACCTATGTTGATAAAACTGAAATCTGTGTAGATCTCCTCTGACTACAAAGAAGCCTAGACACCTATATCATGTATCAGCACCTACATTGTAGTCACCTGAATTTAGGTGAGTTCTAAGATTAGGCAACTCCACCCTGAGAGGTTCATTTGTATCTTTGGATACAAATGATGGGCTACATGCCCATATGTATCTTTGGAGATGCACTAAGACAACATGATTAAACTTCAAGGTGTCAGTGGGTTTCCATTGTCATGTCTGTCAACCCTTGGGTAGCCTAGGGAATCTCATATAGCAATAGTTGTCTTCGGGTAAGCAAGTGAAGAAACTGACATTTCTCATATTTTTCCACTCAGAGAAAAAAGTCTGGCTCCACTTACACCACTTGCACCATTTCCATTAATTTCAAAGTTGCTTAAATATACTTTAAATTAATTTAATGAAAGAAGGGCTATCTTTTAAAAGTGTATATTAAGTGCTGAAAGATGTAGAAAGGATTTTCAGGTGAATACCCAACTTCCACCAACATCAATGGAAGTTA
>NW_008795495.1:5412461-5454330 GCF_000699145.1 Aptenodytes forsteri | reverse complement strand
AGTCCTTATCTGCCTCCTTTGTAATCTATAAAAATTCCCAAAATCTATTACAAAAAGTCCAAATCTAGAAAAAAGTCAATAGATCAAACTCCTCTTGAGTTAAACCAGAAAGTAAACATACTGTGTTATAAAATGTCAATAGCTTAGGATAGAACCTGATTCAAAATGTTGTAAACGTTGCAGTTTTCCATCTTTTTTTGATCTAGAATACAGGAAAAAAATGTCTAGAATAGATTAGATTAATTAATAGATCATCCTATTCCTTAAGAAATAGGCACCCTTCAGAAAAAGCTTTCCCTACTTTCCACCCACCCATTCATCCTTATGAAGCTGTGTTTAGTGCTTAGCATTGTGCAATTGTTGAACACACCCCTGCCTGGATGAAGCCCTGTATGCCAAGTTAAAGCTCCAGAGACATTTTTTGTCTCTGAATTGTATATGGATCCATAATGGAAGCCCTAGACTCCATACAGCCCTAAATGTTAACATCATGAATGTGATGTCCTTGTAAGTCAGCAGTATTTCTAAACTTTTACAAAGGGCAAACATCACACTCAAATTTCTGGAACCGTTTGTATTTTCTTGCTTGACTATAATGTTAGATGTATACATTATTTATTAATGGAGGATGGATTTTTCTTTTGATTAAATGCTACTGTTACTTTAACAAACAGATATGAGATCCCCAAGCTCTCGGTGTGCAGGGAATTTTGTCCATGCACGCCATGCCAATGGATTGTCAGTAATGGAAAGTGATGGAGTGTGGAGGGGAAGGGGCTTTGCTGAAATACCCTTACTTTCATGGTAATCTACCAGCTACAAATGCTTATCTCAAAGGACTGCATCTTGCTATAATTGCTACATTTTGTCTGAAACTATAAAACATTGTTCTCCTTGCCAAAGCCATCGAGAATAAGGTCCAACGTTTTAATGTTAGAAAAAGAGAAAAACAACAATATATTTAAATTTAGAATTCAGTAATAGAGAAATTCAGCTTTGAATAAATAATCTAATAGTGTTGTAGTGTATCATCAGATCTTTGATATTCTCCCAATGGATGAGCTAACTGTGGGATATCTACTGTTGTAGCCAGATTGCTGTAAGATAACAGGTATAGGAAAGCAAATAAACAAAAGAAATCCCAAGAGAACCCTCTCCATTCTATTTCATTCTTTCCATAATGATATCACAATAAATTATTTTTTTTACTTCTGAGCTATGCACCTGAGTGATCTCAGTTTTGATGACTGTTTTCCAGCTGCAGCTTCACCGGGACAGGTTGCAATACCTGAAAATTGTTACCATAGCCCTGTCTTGGCACTAGGGGTGTGATTCATCTCACTTGATTTAGTCATCTAAACATCAAGTGTCTAAGTTTTCTCTACAGTTGCTGAAGATAGATAACTCCAGAAAGTGAGCAATCTGCTAAGTGTTTTTCTCTGTATTAATTAGCTTCTGGAACTGCCTGTCTTTCTGCTCTATACCAGTTAGAGCTTATATGACCAGATGTCTAACTTTTAAATGGCTAAATTCTAGAGAGATGAATTTCAATCTCAAAGTCTATTGACTGTACATGAAAGTATCAAGCTCATTTCATTTAAAAAAATGTACTTCAAAGCATAATTCCAAAATCATCCTTTTTTTTTTCATAAATCTACTACTTCCTAATGTTTATTGTTTAATAAGGTATATTTAATAATAGCACAAAACTTCATTCAGTTGCAATATTGAGTCATGACCTTTCGCAAAAGTATGAAATGCTTTGCAGACAGGTGACTGGGTAACCAACAAACTTGTTTTCTACAAAGGAGTTAGCTGGTTCCAGAAAACTATTGTCTTTCTTATATGAGCCTGAAGTGCAGCTCTCCTGCAAAATGAAAGCATTCCTATTAGTTGACCTGAACTAAAAAGTTCTGTCTATGTCTAATATGTAATATGCAGATGTCTAATATGTAATATGCAGATTTGGAAGCGTGAAAGGCCACAACAAAGAAGATGGATGGCAGCATCCTCACCGCTAGAGCAGGAAGGCTCATTATCATCGCCAAGTTGTCATCAAGAGGATACAAATAACAGAGTATCAGACAATGACATTCATGATCAAAATTCTGAATATTCTGAAGTAGAATAAATGACATCTTTGGTTATGTAAGGGTGATAGCAGTCGCTGCCCTCACAGAAAGACTATTTGCATATAAAAAGTCACATGGAAACTAGCAGATAAAAGATTCAACAAAGGAGCAAATTTGTTATAAGCTGAAAGTCAAAGTTGGAGTATAGTAAAAATACAAGTGATAACAAAAGAAAGTTTACTGTGTAAACAGTCAAATTCTTGATGAGTGGATTTGCTACAGGTAATCTAGGTCTGACAGTAGAGTTGAAAGCAACCAGAGTCAAGCAAGAGAGTTCCAAGTATCAGATGTCAAAAATATATGTTTTCCTTAACCCTTAGAACTGCATCAGAATTCAGTAGGTAAACCTATTCCAGCCACGTTATCTCTTCTTACAGTATTAACAAGAGAGGAGAAGACTTAAATTGATCAGTCAGGTATAAAACGTGTTAAAGTCCTTCCAATAAAATTTAATTACTGAATGTACGTAAGAAAAAATAATGTCCATGGAAGCACAATAAAAAGTCCTGGACACACATATGTGTGGACTTCATACCTGATCCTCTGTATTGCTTACCTGTTGAGCTGATTTTCTGATCTGGTTTGGGTGTCTCCAGCTTTGTGTCTTCCAAGGAATGCACAGGCATGGTTCTGGGAATAGCTCACTCCCTTCCAGCCAGCTCCAAAACAGACCCACCACAGGACACAGCTGAGCCTGCCAGCCAAGCTGGTGGTGCCTCTGGGAAAATGTATTTAAGAAAGGGCAAAATGCTGTGCAGCAGTTGTGAGAGACAGGAGTGAACAAAAAAAAAAGTGTGAGAAACAACTGTGCAAACACCAGGGTCACAGAAGGAGGAGGGGGAGGAGGTGTTCCAAGAGCCAGAGCAGAGATTCCCCTGCAGTCCGTGAAGAAGACCATGGTGAAGCAGGTTTTCTCTCTGCAGACCATGGAGGACCACGCCAGAGCAGATATCCACACTGCAGCCTGTGGAGGACCCCATGCCAGAGTAGGTCCTGAAGGATCTGTGGCCCATGGAGATGAGCCCATATTGGAGTAGTTCTTGAAAGACTGCAGCCTGTGTGAAGCACCCACACTGGAGTAGGGGAAAAGTGTGAGGAGGAAGGAGAGGCAGAAAGAAACTGTTATAGACTGCCCACAACCCCCATTCCCCATCCCCCTGCACTGCTTGGGGGTGGGGAAGTGGGTAGAGGAGTTGGGAATGAAAGAGTGAAGTTGAGCGGGGGGGGGGGGGGGGGTGAATTTTGTTTTAGTTTCTCCTTATCCAAATCTATTTTAATTGGCAATAAATTAAATTAATTTTCCCCAAGTCACGTCTGCTTTGCCCATGATGCTAATTGGTAAGTGATTTCCCTGTCTATCTTGACCCATAAGCTTTTTGATCTTGTTCAGGAGGGGGAGAGAGTGAGTGGCTGCTTGGGGGACTGGCAGCCAGCTAAGGTCAACCCACCACAAGAACCCTAAGAAAATAATTACTGTTTTAGGACACTAGGGTCCAATGGATAAGCACACAACAGAAAAGCACACATCTTCTAAAAACATCATTATCATTTGCTGTTTCATATGGCACCAATATCTGATATTTCTTATCCTGGTCTGTTGACTATGCAGGTCAGAACCAATAAGTAACCACTTTCCAGGAAAGAAGGGAAATGAGGAATTTATGTAACAAGAAAGTAAGCATAAATGAGATGCATGTTTTTATATCAAAATGAGGCTTATATTAAAATGAGTGACAGAAATTTGGAGGAAGAATTCCTTCTCCCTAACTTTAGATGTCTACAGTGTAGATGTCTACATCTGACATAGTGTAGGCTACATGGTCAGTAAAGAGAAATGAGGAATTTTAGGAACCTGCTACTTTGAATGTAGATATACACGTGCTAGAGGTGTATCTTCATTACGAAGAAGCCCATATCTAGTATCTAACCGACACTTCAGGTGCCACTGTGGTCCTCAGATTAGCTGCTTCTTGACTGTGTGAGCATTGAAGGAACATTCAGCAGCATATGCAAAGCATCCCTAAGTCTTAACAGCACTGAGCTGTGTGGAGCTTTGCTATGATTTGAGTTGTCTCTGAACTGTCCTCTCTATCCTGACTGTAGGACCTGGCCACACACCTTTCCCTGAGTGCAACCAGTAGATTACACTTGATATAGGAAAGACCCGATAATAACCACATTGAGTCTAATGGTTTATAACCCAGCTTCACAGTGTTGAGGTCATTATCCTATTGGATATAATTGTGTGATCTTTTTCTTTCTCTCCACTTATCTCAGTTTTTCATTTTAAAGGACTGAACTGCTTTAAACCTCCAGATCTAAAAGGGACTTCAACTATGAATACTAAATGGGTGGAGGATTCTGCCCTCAGGCCTGATATGAGACACTTCCTTGCTCATTTTACTGCTTTCTGTGTTCCACTGACTTCCCAGTGTTGTATAGAGAACCTGGGCAAGCAGCTCTTGCTTTTGAATTCAGAAGGTGCCCAGAGCTATATTAGGTTGGGGGGATGTTACTCTTGGAGTAATTCTTTCCCATACCTCACTCTCTCTCATAACGGTTTGTGCAGCCATGTGGTAAACCAGATTAAGTGTTCAGCACAGTTCTTCCTCCAGTCAAAGCAACTGTTAATTTATTTGTAAATATATGAAGAGCAAGGGAAATGCTACTCAAGCCAGTATGGACATCCATTAACAAGGAAGCACTTTTCTAGTCAAGACCAAGACATTGAGAAAAGTTTTGTGATTTAATGATTTAATATAAAGTCACACCTCTTTGCTAAGTATCAGGAAGGGATTAAGAACCTACCTGAGTCATTATCTGAAGGAAGCAGCCTTGGAAAATCATCACCAGCAGTCCATATAGTTGAAAACTCTAACAAGGTAGTTCCACAGGATATTTTCTCCAGTGTCATTGCCAACTTAGGAGACTGCCAAAACCAGCAAATGCTGTTGTTGTCCTGCAGTACAGGTCAACAGTACAGCTGAGCCTACTGAACAGGTAACCTTGCCCCTGCTTTTTTTTCTTTCCTCCCTTGCTTCCAGATGGGAAGTCTAGCCCTCAGACCTGTGCTAGCTCCAGTGCTCATTGAAGTCATCTAGAAGAAATCCTCTCTCTTTTTTTTTTTTGGCAGGGATGTGGGGGAGGGGAAGACTAGGCAAATGGACTATCTTCTGACTTAAAGAGATGGATCAATTCAACAACGGTTCCAATAAAATGCCAGAACTGACACAAGGGAAAATATCTGGCCATGAATAGTGAAGGAAAGAGTGTGAAAGAGGCATTAAGTGGGCTCAGCTGTATTTTCAAACTGTACTTCAGCTTCTATTTCACTTCTCAACTACAGGTATAAAGGTAGTGAGCTTTATGATTCCCCTAAGGACAACTAATGGTCTGAGAATGATAGAGTTTGGCTCTGCTTACTTGCGATAAATCTTTAGGAGTTACGGGACTACATGTTTTTTGTGCCAACGGCATTTGAAGCCAGCCTTCTTAGTCATTAAATCAGTTGTTTTGTTTGAGGAAATAAATGGTTGAAGCCACCTTGAGGCTAGTTTGGGGGCATTCACAGGGTAATCTGTGAAGAGTCCCTTTTCTCTGTCATACTATTTTGTGCTATATATGTCTAAATTGTGCCTAGTTTTTCACCCTCTATGAGAGCTGTCTCACCTAACTTTAGATCTATGTGTCTACAACTGACCTAATCATCCTACTTTGCACTTTCAGTCAGAGAAAAAGTAATTTTTAAGGCAATTTCAGGCAATTAATCTAAACTATATGAGGGAGGGCCTCTTTCTCTTCATTGCCCACAGTGGAAGCACAGTGACAAGTTTAGATGTAGCTTTTATAGACATCTATCTGCCTTCGTTCTGCAAAGAGACGATAAGCTGTAATGCAAGTAGTGTGGTGCAATCTGTGAAGATCTGTGGAGTGAAACCCTTGTTACACTACACAAGTTTTGTGGGTTTTGTAAAGTTAAATGTGATTTGGGGACTCTACCCTTGTTTACTTTGCAAACGTATACCTGTTGTTTTAGCCCATGGTGTGAGGGACCATAAGTGTGAGAAAGCAGAAAATGAGATGTGGATCCAGATATCAACGAACAAGATAATTTCACTAAGGTTTGCACTCGTACCTGATCACTTCTTTTTTGTAGGTTATGTTTTCTTCTTGGGTACTGCCATTGTTACCGCAGGTCTTCTGTATTTGGTCCTGATGTTCTTGTCAGACACGTATATGTGTGTGAGAACTGGAAGTGTCAGTCATTCCAGGGCCATCCAAACTATTACTAAAACATACTGGACTGCAGCAAAGCCCCAGGGAAGGTGTTAAAATGTATATAGTGACTCCATACAACTAGACCACTTTTTAAGCAGCCTCTGATCTCTACAACTGTCCCAAAGTATTTGGAAACACAGTGACAGCACAGTTATTCTCCAGTGTTATTAATAACCTGTTTCCCTTAAGCAATTGATTTTTTATTGGTCTTCTGAGTGGCTGCTTATGATAGGTTTCATTGTATAAAATAAGTTTCTAATTATAGGCATTCTCTGTGTGAAGAAATTTATGTCAGTGACATATGGTACCAAGCAACTCACAAACAACAAGAAGCAAATCCAAGCTCAAAATACGAATTGGACACTTGTCCAAAGAAATAAATAATGGGCCAATGTGCCATAAATTCAATGACAAGGCTCATGTCATTCCATATGAAATTTGAGGATATTTGAACAGCAGTAGAAGAGAGGATTTTAGTATGACACCAAGGCAATTTCTTCTCTGTGTATTCTTATTAAAGCCTTCATTATTTACTCAAGCACTTACTTTTGGGTACCAGATCTTGTTCACTCTCTTTAAAAGACATAAGATACTGGATTTTTTTATTATCCTGAACTTGATCTCAGTTTTCTTTGGAAAGATGAGCCATGGAGTTTCCTTGCATTCTTGGTGAGCCTTCAAGTATACATTTATGCACCAATCACACAGCATTGATACATCAATCTGGATTGCAGCACCAGGTGTTCCAGATCAGATAGGATTTGATTCAACTGTCTAACCAAAGTCACCTTGTGCCATCTGAAAAGCCTCATGATATGGTGCCTCCCTTGCAGTGGCCACTCAAAGAGATGTCTGTCTTCTTCAGGTCCTCTGTCCTTTCTGTCAGCATCATACAAGATATCTTGCTATGACTGAAATGCCTGCAGAACCAGAAAAACTGGATCTCATGAACAGTGTGTTTTCAAGGACTACACCCAGTGCCCAGACACTAGGGAACAATTCTGCCATCAGAATTTGTTCCTGATGGAGAAAATATTTCAGACAGCAGTTTTCTGTCACTTACTACAGTGTTTTCAAGGAAAGCTCATTAAAAAATCCTGCAGCACAGAAGTACCTATAAGACTAAAACCTGTTTTTATATCAGTAGAAGGGATCAAGGTCAACCCACCGCAGTCACCTGCGGGGGTGACAATCTAACAGTGTCCATAGAATATGTGATATATGTGATGTTCTATGGACACTGCTAGGTTGTCACCCCCGCAGGTGACTGTGGTGGGTTGACCTTGGCTGGTTGCCAGATGCCCACCCAGCCGCTCTCACACTCCCCCTCCTCAACAGGACAAGGGGAGAAAATAAGATGGAAAACTTCATGGGTTGAGATAAAGACAGGGAGATCACTTAACAATTACCATCACAGACAAAACAGACTTGGGGAAAATTAATTTAATTTATTGCCAATTAAAAATAGAGTTGGATGGTGAGAAACAGAGAAAAACTAAAACACCTTCCACCTATCCCCAGTGGTGCAGGGGGATAGGGAATGGAGGCTGTGGTCAGTCCATAACAGCTCTTCTCTGCCACTCCTTCCTCCTCACACTTTTCCCCTGCTCCTGCATGGGCTCTCCACAACGGCAACTTCCTTCAGGAATATCCACCTGCTCCAGCATGGGGTCCACCACGGGCTGCTGTGTGGATATCTGCTCCACCATGGTCTCTTCCACAGGCTGCAGGGAACTACCTGTTCCACCACGCTCTCCTCCAGGGACTGGCTGCAGGGGAATCCCTGCTCTGGCACCTGGAGCACCTCCTCCTTCTGCCCTCACCTTGGTTGTCTACAGGGCTGTTTCTCACACTTTTTTTTCCTCACTCCTCTCTTGGTCAGTTTTTTTACCCTTTCTTAAACCTCTTTTCCCTGAGGTGCCACCATTTTGGCTGCTGGGCTCAGCTGTTCCCTGTGGTGGGTCCATTGGAGCCGGCTGGAACCGGCTGTGTCCGGCACGGGGCAGCCCTGGCCTCTCCTCACAGAGGCTGCCCCTGCAGCACCCCCTGCCAGCGCCTGGGCACCTGCACCAATACAGTGACAATAACCTTATTGTCAATTGCTTTGTCAATTAAAGAGTTTATATTCTAAGCTGAGTTATACCTGTGGTATCAATAAACATGATCTCTCTGACACCGAATATTCATTTTTAAATGAGGATTGCATTGGGAGAACTAAAGCTAAGCTCAGGGATTTTTAGGGAGTACCTACCTAAAAGAGTGGTCTTGTTTTCTTGTATCACATTGTACATTATCTACAGTGGAAAGTGCGTAAATAGATGAGGCATAAATTATACAGGCTTCTTCATGCATTCATCATGCAGTATATGCTCATAACAGGTCTGAATTATATATGAAAAATTGTAAAATGCACTCTGAATAGGCTCTTGCATGTATACTATTTGAAAGGGCAGGCTAGCACACAAACGCATACCCCCTCCAGCTGACTACGTGCAAACCTGGCAAGGCAGAAGCCGTCTGCCAGTAACCCAGCTAAACAAAACCTCATCCCATAACACACCGTCCGTACTACGCCACTGATGGTAACTGCAAAAGCTCGCTCCTCACTGCAAGTAGCCAGCGAGCTGTACAGACTTCCACCAGGCACTGCGAGCAAACTCCAACAGTTTACCGGCTGGATATTTTATTCTATTCAAATTACTGCTTTTCCCCATACAAACTGAAATGAACAGTAATATCTCTTCCTGTCTGTCCTCTGTAATTGCTGTTCAAGAGCTAATGAGCATATTCAGACCACCATTAGAATCTAAGCTGGTACCACAAATACAGTTCCTCGCTATTGCAGTAATAGGAACAAAGTGATCAGCTTTTAGCAGATAATGTTGGTTTGACAAGTGTGAAAATGACCACATGTTTCTTAGAAGTACTTAAAGTTTTACAGGACCTGTGTTCAGCCACTTGAAAACGGAGTTGGAAAGTTTGACTGTAAAATGGATTGAAAATAATGGAGGTTAGGTTGCCCATGGGAAGATAATTTTCAAAGGAACATATTGTAAGGCTGTGGAACATAAAGTACCTGTTAACATGCATAAAATTTATTTGTTCACTCTGCAGCTACTAGTTTCAATATCTGAACTATAACAGATATCTCAGTTGAGAGCAGGTAACATTTGCTTGTGTAAGTTACAAAAAAATACCTATTCTTCTATGAGAGAAATAGCAGCTGGAAGACATCCATTGTTAAAAATCTTCAGATCCTGAGAGGAGCTGATTTGCTAGAAGCTATTTTTTTTGAAAGTTAGGGAATTTGGAATAAAAATAAACAGGTTATATAGCATTGTTTTTTTGCGTGGCATGTTGCATAATGTAATGCTTATGAGACCTTGAAGCATGAAACAGAGTACCAACAAAGAAATACCAATATGGAGCTAGAAGATTGAAAGTTTGGAAAGCATAGATGACACAGAATGCTGCATAGCCCCCATTAATTCCAGCACCTTTCTGGAAGGCTAAATTAATTGAGATTATTTACTAACATGGTTTCTAGAGCAGCCTTAACACCAGTTGTGGTGGCACAAGAGAAATGAGCTGACACATGCTGGCATGGGATCTGGAAAGTGCTGCCAGGGTCACGGGGCAGGGTCGCTTCTTTCATTACGCACAAAGGCTGAGTATTGTGAAACTAGGGCCCAAGTCAGACCGTCAGCTCTGAGCTAAAGTGACAGCCTTGCGGAGAGTGAACCTGTGCGTGATGTAAGTTACATGGCAAGTCTGTTCCTGACAAAGCTCTGAGAAAGTGCTCCCCTGGAGTCATTAAAACTGTGATAACTTGCCTGAAAACTTGTCCCAAGGATTCATAATAGC
The DNA here is from genome assembly GCF_000699145.1 of Aptenodytes forsteri. Classification (NCBI taxonomy): domain Eukaryota; kingdom Metazoa; phylum Chordata; class Aves; order Sphenisciformes; family Spheniscidae; genus Aptenodytes; species Aptenodytes forsteri. The sequence goes on along the minus strand of NW_008795495.1, from coordinate 5,444,056 downwards.
CTCAGCTTGTTCTTGCTTCACCATTTTGTCTTCTTCTCATTCTTTTCCTTCTTATTTTCAGATACACTGTTGTATTATGGAGCTAATGAGCAATCTGGGTGATATCATTAAATTAAAGCAGAAGACAGAAAGGGAAAAGAATTCCATATGATCCTGTAGAAGGAGCAAAACAAGAGTTTTAGGGCAGGCTAAAAGCTGCAAACAGAAAAAAAAAGATTTGTTTTCGCTGTGTTCTGTGTCAGGAATAAATACATTCTGATATACTCAAAGACGATTTAGGTATTCAACATTAACAGGCTGGGGTTCCTGCTACCTAGAGTGTACTCCTTCTTGCTGAAAAACTCCCTGGAAGTGATTTTTAAATGTATATGTCACATCAGATTGCATGGAGCTATTTGGAGGTGAACCTCTCATCCTGTGACCTCACATGGCTTCCCATGCAGCGCAGTTCACAAAAGTCTAATAGCAAAAAATACACTTCTGTTCACAGCGCAAGGGGAAGCAGGTCAAAAAGGTGGGGGGAAAGGGTGTAAGTAACTCAGATTGCTCTATGGATTTAGACACTGATTGTCTGAAGCTGTAACCTGGCTGCTTGGTGATTGCTTTTCAGTGATTTTATACCAGTGTGTAAACTCCTTGGGGAGAACACTGATACGACAGTGTCAGATTCACTGCCTTTTATCAAGATCCTTTCCAATTTCAGACAGTGGGTTGAGGAGCGTAGACAAGGTAAACCACTAAAAGTAGCACAACCTGAATTTCTCACTGTGCCTCCGTGTACTGGGGGTAGGGGGTTCCCTGTTGCCAAACATGCAGCTGAGTGCTGTAAAAGGCAGCTAATATTCCTGTCTTTTGAAAACACTATTCCGTTTAATTAAGACAACACTTGTAAGTGCTTTGTGGCTCAGACCAAATTGCACTTACCTTATAGCTTTAGGCCATTGGTTTAAGTCCAAGATGACATTTTCAGCTCATTGAGTCCCTGGTGGACAGACGTCCACCACACAAAACCACTGTACATAATCTTGTAAACTTGGCTGTCAGTGAATTAGAGGGGCCTAAAACTGACACTGACACAGAATAAATTACCCAGAATGGTAAGGAAGGGTCTGAGAATGTGATGGGTCAGAGGAGAAAGAGGGACAGAAAGTTAAAAATTCTTATTTGGTCACCAGCTATTTATTTTGCCCTAAATCAACTTCCTTTTGCAATCTTCTTAGTCATACTTTTGAAGTGGAAGAAAATTAAGAGGGAAACAGCTGCTATTTCACAATTTTTAAGGAAAGTCTATTCATAAAGCTTTGGACCAAAAAAAGGGAACTGTGTTTAGAGAATGTAACAGGATTATGAATGAGAAATTCTTCATACATTTGTTAAATTAGAAGGAGCCTTTTGCTACAGAAACTCACACAATTTTTTGTTTACATAGTGAAGTAAAAGAGAGCAGCACAGGGCAAAATAAATCCTTTGCTATTAAAAATAAAACATGACCACATTTATTCCTCCTTATAAAATGAAAACACACAGAATCAGCGGTAGGACTGCTATACAGACATCCATTTACAGATATGAAGTCACCTAGATATGGTATCATTTTGCTTCTGAAAATTAGAGCACACTCAAATATTGAAGAAACACCCCCAACACTGCAGAATAAAGAATCTATGCTCCCAAGCTTAGCTCTTGCATGTAAACCTTGAGCTATTGCCAATCATCTGTCTATGTTAACAAGCAGAACAAATATAAGTGCAGTGAGAGGTAAGGATTTAAAATTCAGTGAAGGAGTTTTCCAGCATAGCTCAAATTCAAATGCTTTTATTCTGAATTTTCATCTAGCAGCTTTTCAGATGAGAGTTCTTACACTTAAGTCTATAATCTTATTATCAGAGCTTACTTTGGTGGAACTACTTGTGTGAGTAAGAATATTCAGTCTTCAGAGAGGTTTGTGGAAATGAGTCCTTAGGGTGTTTCGGAACGTGGATCTGTCCATTTATCTGAAAAAAGGACAAGACTCAGGAAGAATTAGTAGAGTCCTCCATAGGGAGACTAGTTATGCATGGGACTAGTTGTAGTCTATATCCTTCGCAGACTGCAGTAGGAAATATAGAAGAAAGATTTGTAGGAAGAGGCTATACCTTTTATTAAGAGAGAAAATAACTGTCAGCAGTTAAAAAACCCCCGACCAATCTATTCTGTACTTGCTCAGGCACAAAACCATACAGCTGACACGCTTGAAGAGAATGGTTAGGTGGAAGAAGTTAGATGAGCCAGAAAACCTCAGAATTTTGAAACCAGGAGTAAGGCAATTTCTAAGCAAGAAAATATTTAAGGTAGTGGCCAAAAAAACCTTCACAGTAACCAAGAGAGGGAAAATTTCTAGCTCTGTTTCTATCAGAGACAAACTGGCATATCTAATCTGTAACAATCTGAAATTGAGGCAATCTTGATTTATGGGACAGAAAGGGAGTAGTAGGTAAGAGGGGTAACAAATGCAGTTATTTATACTTTTGAAATCCATTTTTTCATGAATTGTCCTCTTCACAGTATGTTCAAATAGTGTTAGACCTTCCTTGATCTCAAGAATGCCTTTTAGTCTCCTGATAACAAGGGAATCAATTAAGAAGAATGGAAAAGGAAGAGTCCCCAGCGGGTTTTTTCGTTCCCTTCTTAGGTCACACTCAGATTTATGCAAGAGAAGAAGTGATCTGAAAGAAGGAGGAGCAAATTCTCTCACTTTTTTTCATGAAATCCTTTAGATGGTGAATTTAAAACCAACAAGCTCAAATGACGTAGGGCAGGTTTCTACTGACATCCTGAAAACCTCACACTTCGAATAAAATGAACAGTTGCTTGCACTCACCAAAGGATTATCTCATTTACATTTTCAAAAGGGATTACAGTGCCTTTAAAGGACAAGCATCTTTTGGGCTAATTAATTTTCTCAGAATAACTTGCAATGTATGGTGAGCACTTGATTAAATATTAATACAGGGTACAGGGTCACACTTTTTGCAATATTCTAAATCTGTTAGTGTATTGTCAGTGGGTTCAAAATGTAAGTATATGCGTGAATTTTTTTTCTGCACGTGTATATTTATGTGTTGTGGGAGAAGAGAGAAAACGAAGAGGACTAATAGACGTTTGCAATATCTGGCTCCTGCTGGGGAATATGGGGAAGTTTGCGATAAGTGAACAGAACGCCACGCATTTAATCTCCATTGGTAGCATGATACCGTTTTAGAATCCAGGAATTTCTGAATATTATGCATAGATATATGCATAGAGAGAGGATATTTAGTGTAAGCTTTTCACATAAACATTCAAAAAACATCAGGCTGAAGAGTGTGGTACCTTAGATCAAGGAAAAGCCCCACACTACCCCCTAGTGATCAAAGTTTGGTGACCTCTAAATAACAGAAAACACAATAAGTGGACTTTAGATCAGAAGAACAAAAAAATGCCCAGGAGCGATGCAAGTCACTGCTGGTGTTCTTTACTTAGGATCCTTTTTATAATAGAAGAATAAAGCAATGGCTGTCGAAAGGCTGCAGCTTCCAATTCCTTGGTCTGAAGCCTCAGTCTTAGTAACCAAACAAATATAAAAATGTATATATTCAGAAGGAGAAAAAACCCAAACCTCAGGGGAGATATCTCAAGTGTTAGGATTTGTAAAAATAAAATAAACCAGAAGGTTTTATTGCAACCTTATAGTTGCCAAAAGATTTTTTTTTCAGTTTTGTGAGCTCTTTGCATTGTTCAGATGTACTGATTTATCAGATATCATACATACACGTATTTCTTATCTTTACATAATCTTGAAATTATACAAACCAAAAGCCAGGTCTATATGTGTATACGTAGTAAAACTGAAAGTAAGTAAGCACTGATTTATGCATCTGAGACCAGAATCTGAATCTTAAGGGGAAAAGGAATCACCACCAACAATTTCAGTACAACTTTGTAGAGATTTTTGCCATGTTTCACTAAAGTAATTAAGAAAGTATAAGCAGGGGCAGGGCATATTCTAAATGGAATCAATGGAGCAATTCATGTGTTTAAAGTTGAAAAGTAACTAAATCAGGGCTTTTTTAGCTAATAAAGATGTACCAAGATAAAAATGAAAAGGATTCTCTTTTCATTTTGTCTTGCCATTTTTTCTTTGAGTGACAAAGCAGTCAGTTCTTTTGGATTCTCTAACCAGTGAGAAATCACAGACTTATTTGCAGAGGTTCTCTGAGACTGATTCTGCTTTTGCTGACATAGATTTTATGCCCTATCCACAGGTGTGTAACCTGCCTAGGGTGCTCTCTTTTACACATTACCTAAAATCAAAGCCCTGCAAAATGAAGATCCTTCAATATCTTTTACAGAAGAGATCTTATGTATCCTCACCAGATTTCAATATGGTTAATTGCAGTTGATCCATCGTATTCTAAATTTTACATTAAAATTATCAGCACAGTATTTCAGAACCTCTCAAGTCAACGCATGAAGTCCCATCTATAAGCTATATTCCTCTCTCCTTCCCAGAGGCCACCCCTTAAGGTCACCTGTTTTATTCTTTGTTTTCCTTTAGTAAGTTCTGCTGAGTGCGCATCCTCTTTTCTTTTGTTGCAGTTGTGGGAAAGCTTCACCCTTGCAGCTGACAACTTCATAATATGTAGGAAAGGGAGATATCGAAAGAGCCGGCAGCTCTTAGATTAGAATCATCAGGGCCATGGGACACTCTAAATCTGATATTCCACTTCATGATAGGCCACCAGTGTAAGACAGGCTATGCAGGAAGCAGTCAACATTATGACGGAAAACATCCAGAGGAAAATAATGCTAATAGGAGGGGGAAAAAGTGAAACAAAATCAGGCATTCAGGGTTTCTTGGAGCAGATGCACTTCTTGTTGAGACAGAGCAATATTATGTTAACAGGAGAGCAATAGCTGAGGCAAGCAGTAAAATCAAGATAATAAGAAATAGTGGAGGGATGAGAAGGAAAATCCACAGCATCCAAAAGGAGAAAAGGTTAAAGAAAAATAAAATGCAGGGTTGTGCCACACACTGAAATCACCTTGGTGCAGTCTCAGACCCACAAAGAAATCCAAAATCATGGTAGGTGTAAATACAGTTTAAAAAAAAAAGACAAATATAAACATAAATCCAAGAAAAAATCAAAGATGATTGAAGAAAAGAAACATCTATTATAGCTCCCACAGTCTAAAGGCCTTTCCAGAAGTGCATACTGACAAACATTATATGCTACCTTTAAAATTTTATTATTTATTATGAATTCATATGAAACAAAAATGAGAAAATTCATACTGATCCTGTACCGGTATTGCAAAGGTGAATTTTTGGTCCTTTTTCTAACACTATTATTGGGAAAAAGAGAGTAAAGGACTGATCCTTGGCCCCAAGGCCAAGTGGCAGAGACTGGTTCACATCCAAACTGCTTAGGGCTACCTCTCTCTAGAGAAGATGTGTTGGAGAAAATTAGATGAAGCAGTCCTAAAAAGAGCTGGGGAATAAATTGAAAATTAAGTGTTTAGGCACTCAGGATTGTAGTGCTTGACTCCTCTGACTTGCATTTAGCTGTGTAGACAGGTCTAGAAGCTTTGCAATACGCTAGATGGTAATAATTTTGCAAACCAAACCAAAGCAATGTAAAATGGGGAGGAATTTTTTTTTCAAGGCACATACAGCATATTTGTACAGACAATATAAGATGGAGATTGTAGGACTGTGTGTATTTAAGTTTTGTGATAACCACAAATAGTTGATAGGCTACTACTTCTGAGGCTGATCTACTCAGTTATTAAATTATTTTTCAATCCTTCATGAAACTCTGACACAGCATCATAAAGTCTAAGGAATTCATACTTGTCATGCTCACAGGTACAACTCTAAGAATAAACAAATAGTATATACATTTTAATTATTAATCCCTTTCCTTCTCACCTCCCCCGAGATTGATTTGTGTCTGTTCCCATCTCCTTATATCTATATTTATTTTGTTTCTTACACACATGTTTAAATTTAATCTGATTGTGTCCTTAGGCCTGTTGTTGATAATTAAACCTACGTATTTTATTCCCTACAGCATGCATTGCAAACTCTGTCTCTAAAAATCAGTCTGAAGCTTCCCCCTGATCTCAGTAAAATTATAGTTCAGTTTCGCTTCTGATTCATTTTGTATTGGGCATGGTTCTAGATTTTTCAGCTGGGGTAAATATGTATTCCTATCTTTAATTCTAAAGCAGTTTTTTTTATTAATGTCAAGTGAGTATTTGACCTGTAGTTCAAACCTGTTAGCAAAGATGGAAACAGTAATCAAATGCCAGTTGTGTCTGGAGCTGCAATTTTTTTTCTTTTTTTCTTTTTTTTTTTTTTAGTGCTAAACTTATCAGTCACGTACCTGCTATGTATCTTACTGGAGCAACCAGAGGTTTAAGTTTTCAGAAAAAGGGCGGGGTGGAAGGAGGGAAGTGACCAGCAAATGTAGGTATCTAGTCAAATACGTTATACCAGAGAAAATTTTTAACTACCGTTATAATTTCATACACTGTCCTAAGCTTTATGAATTCCAGGCTCAGGGGTCTTCTTGGTGACAATACATAGACAGATCAATAGCAGATTGTAAACCTCATTTACCCATTTAATTTAGCACATTGAAGACACAGGAACTGTTCAAATGAACAATGCTTCCAAAACACCTAGGAATTTACGGCATTGTGCTTTTATGTTTGAAACCAACTATCATTTCAGTCTTCTCGAGGTAATACCATATTCATCCACCATGAAAGAAAAGACTGACTGTTTAAACCATAGTCTTTTGACCTGAACATATTTCTACATGGCATATGAATGCCCAGGGAAGGATCTTTCTGGATAAACACAGAATTTATTTGAAATAAGTACACCACTGAACGTGTCAGCTTGGCAGAGACTTCGGAAAATGCGTATGTACCCAGAAACATATATTTTTTTCTGATTCCACCAGCTGTATTAAATGAAAGATAAAACCTCTTTCTATGTACCTTTCTTTTCTTGTATCATTAGATCTTCACAGCTAAACTACAAAGGTATTGTGTATAAAAGCATATGGGTCAGTGAACAACATTCTAGGTTTACAATACAAAAAGTTAAACAACTTCACTCGATACCATCACTAAAGGGAAACATTTTCATTCATTCATTTTTCTTTCCCCTCCTCGTGTCATGTGACTCTGCTTTTTGATATGCTATGCAAACATGTATATCGCCCGTTGAGTCTGAGCCCTTTCCTTGCCATTTTTTGATCCTGTAAACAGAATCTGACAGATTCTTTAGGTTGCCCTCTTTTGCCTTTTCCTTCATCTCCTTATTTGATAGAATCTGAAAAAAAGTCCGTGAGAAATTCTGAGAAAAGTATTTGTAATGGGCCACTGCAGAAGGCGCTGTAATGAGGGGACAGCAGCTTCAAGCAGAATCTCAGCAGAGTTTAACCATACGCCTTGGTTGTAGACACCTGTATGTTTTAACATGATTGACTGCTATATAACCTGAGCACATCCCGTGACATTCGCATATGCTGCCTTTAACAATACCACCTGTACGTACAGCTTATAAGAGCTCATTCCTATGGAGATGTGTAAGAGTGTTAACACTCTCAGTGAACCTTGGCATACCATCTAGAAAGTTCAGTATTGTGCAGGTAGCAGATTGATAGCTTTGCTTGCATGAAAAAAATCCTATAAAGATGAGAAGAACAGGGACGCTGTTGAACATCACCAGGGAGGTGATTTGCACAGCGTGCCGTGATCAGTGTGAAGGGGCTCATCTGATGCTGCATCACCTGGGGTTCCCAGCATCAGAAAGGACGTGAGATTGCTATTAGCTTTTCCGCTACTTTTATTAATCCTCTTAACCAGCTTTGAGTATCCGTGCCTTTCTTATGGCACAGACCCCGAAGGATCCCAAAATAACTGGCATCTCCTTGGTGCAAATTGGTATTGAAGAAGAACTAAAGGCAAGTGAGCCTAATACTGCAGAAAGCACTATTCAGAAACATGTAGGCCTTTTTCCCTAGTAATCTCCCTTGAATATGAGTGCCCCTGAAGCTTCCACGTTATTGTCATTATTTGCTTCCTTTTGTGATTTTTTTTTCATTTAACTGTTCCAAATACTATTCTACACTGGACACCCCTGGGCTGATGATATTATTGGCCAAGTTGTCACTAGTGAGAGACAACGCTCCCACAGAGTCATGGCCCTAGTACTGAATACCAGAAATTCTGGACTTTCTTTGTAGTCGGTCCACGGCTGTTATAATTCAGCACAATACCACTGGAGCAAAAGATGTTATACTGATTTTCACAGATGTGCAAAATCTTTTTTTTTAAATTATTTTTTTTTTTTAATGTGAAAAAGGACTGAAATTGCACAAGCTTAAAACATAGCTAAACCCAAGTGACTAAGGCCTTACTGCTTTTTAATCACTCTATGAGCAGCAAATTCTGCAGTCCCTTTCTCATGTATTAAGTTTGGATTTCCATAGCCATAGTGGAATTCTGACAATAAAATTTCTGCAAATATTTTAGAGGTTGGGATACATGAAGAGCCAGGAGTTCAAATTCGGGAGTGACTGGTAACTAAACAGCCATTAGCCTTTTTATCTAGAAAATTTATGCAGCTACTTAGCATATTTCATTGTCCACAGTTTTGAAGTGCCTGTGTCACAGAATTCTTTTGAATGTATCTCAGCCATTACAGTTCCACACTTCATTTTATGATCATCTTGAATATCATGGATGCCTAAGTTTATGCCACCTCAGCAGCAAACACCATGGCTCGTCTTGAAGGCAAAACGTGAATGTGAACATAGAGTTCCCCTGTTTGTCCCAGCTGGAGAGAAATAACAGAGCTTTCCATTAAAGATATATTAATAGAAGGGTTTTGGCAGGAAGGCAGGGGTTAACTTCCTTCTCAGCACTGAGCTGCAGCATGCAAATAGTAACTTACAGAATAAGAACAATGCTAGATAATGCATTGTGTAGATGATGCGTTAAGGTTACTGATATTGCATATCCTGATTTTAAAGGAATTGGAGAGGGAAAGAATACGATTCTGAAAGAAGTTTCTGCCTGCCGCCTTCCCTCTGCTCCCTGTGAATGCTGTATTGCGGAGAAGGTGGTGTGTGTCAGAGGAACGATGGTGAACGTAGCCAGCGGTGGCTCGGGAAGGCTGCAGTCCTCACACTCAGGGGAGTGCTAGAACGATGATTAGGATTTAGGGCAGAGCTGGTCCTGGAAAGAAACCCTAGGGACAGCCAAGTTTTGAGAAGTTTTAATGCCATTGTTGCTGCCAAGTTTCCAGTGAAGACAAATCCCAGGAAAGTAGAAATTAGAGAACTGCTCAGGTCTTGACATGGAGAGGTTATGGACTCAAGCATTGCATTACCACCTGCACAGGGACATATTATCAATATGTGGCTGTCTCAAGAGATGCACTTCCAAATTTTAGTTGCCACATGTATGTCAGAGCTGGGAAGAGAGCAAAAGCCAGGTTTAGATAACTCAGCAATAGGGTTTTAGGTCATGTTTTTGCTTGTGTTGCTTAAACTAATTTCAATGAACAAAACCTTAGGTTATACTCATACCTTATTTACCCAAACACTGCTGAATTGAATTTGATGAGTATGAGATGTGTATGAGCATAACGTCACAGAGGTTCTCAGAAGGTTGACCTGTTTGTCAAAAATGTTCTGAATGTTCTCTGCAATTCTCTTTTGTTTTTCTTCTTGTGAAGTGTTCAGAATTAAGTTTGAGTTATGCTGTGAGTTTAAACATTATACTAAAAAGCATTTATTGTAAACCAATATTTAAAGCCAAATTTTGCTCTGATTTCTGCCACATGAAGCTACACTGTCTTCATGGCAATAGCATGAATTACAAAATCTCAGCATCAGCTCTTATTTACCTTCAAAAAAGAAAAACACTTTGCATAAACCGCGTGTGAACAATTCATGAATGCAGTGTATCCAAAGGTATCCCCTTAGCCTAGTGTTTCAGTATTTGCAAATTATTTGCAATAAATATTGTACTTGTGTTATATTTGAGAGAGTAAGATAATAGATATCTCTAAAGGTTCATTGCTTTTACTCTCAAAATTCACAGAAAGACACAGTGTGCTCCTATGTCTTGATATTTTGATTTTTGTAAGGTAATGAAAAATACCAAGTGTATGGTGCTAACTGCAAGTGTGTGATCTGTGGTAAGCTTTATTAACTAAAAATGGAGCTATTTCTTGTTTCTGACCACAGCTCTCTATACCAGACACTGACAAAATATGCAGAAAGTACAGAGAACAGGGTAAGCTAATCACCAACTTTGGTTCTAAGAATATTTTGCTCTGTAATGTAGGTGATTGTGATTCAGCATAAAAGGCAGCTGTAAGCCATTCAATACTCTCTTTCTCGGGAAAGGAAAAGAAATTATCATCCAGCCTTCTAAATTGCACACCTTCTTTCTAACTTCGGTGAGATTCATTTCTACTTTCAGTCTTTGTTAAAAAAAGAAAAAAAGAAATTTAATGACACTATTCTCATTATACAGCTATCAGTTACATAAAATATCTTTGTTTAGAGGCCTAATAAAATCGGTCATATAAAGAGGAAATGAGATTTTTAATGTAAAACGAAGCTGACAGTGCTTTTCTATTACTATGGTCTTATTAGGGAAAAATTCTCTGACATCTGTTTATCCCCTGCAGCCAACCTTGTATTCAGAATACAGTAATTGGTTCACAGCATCCACTAGGGATCTAACTGGCTCACTTTTCCACACCGCACTACACAGGTATCTCTGCAGCTAATTCTGAATATACATCTACATCGTTATCTCCTGGTGAACTGTGACCCGAAACACTTTGGAGGCCCAGATGAAAGTGCTTCCTCACCCCTCCAGTGCTGGGGGTGCAGGCGTTTCTGCAGCGCGGCAATTCACCCAGGACACCCAATCACAACCAGCCCCTTTGAAGCCCCGCTCAGCTGGGAGACCATGAATGATTCATGGCTTCTCTACACACACTAAAGGGGGAAGAGCAAAGCTAGTGTGTATTATTCAGGACTGCATCCTCAATAAGCCTCCGTGTTCAGCAAATTGCTACAACATTTTCTGCTTAGTCCTCACCTGTACACAACATCTCTTTTTGTGCACAACCTTCTCATTTTAACAAAGATAGGCTGATTATCTAGGAGGCCATGTTAATTAACATCAATAAAAATAAAAAAGTCCAGTGTCAGTGCCTAAAGCCAGCGATCACAGGATTATAAGGGAATTAAGGAAGTCCAGACGATCATAATTTTACAGTGGCTGAACTATGAATTTTTTGTTTATCCACTTCCATTTCCACTACAGTAACTGTCATCACACAGGCCAGTTTGGAACCCAGTTTAGTTTTGGGTTTCAGACTCTATACATATCTTCTCTGTTTGGTGAAAGACTATTAACTCCAGTTCAATGCTGTACCAACCAAATGTCACAGCAGCTGATATTTGCAACCAATACCTGCAAAATAACCTCCGAATTTGCATGCGTCCAGGTAGTAGAGCTGGACACCAGTCCTGGAAGCATCTCCTGGAAACATCTTACAGGAAAGATGTCACTTCAGTTGTAATATAGTCCCACTCACAGAAAGGTTTCCAGTACCAAAGATAATAATGGCTCAAATAACAAACTCTCTCTTTTCCTTCAAAGACCTCAATATACACCTGGGCTGGTGGGATCACAAGACTGCAAACTTCTACACCTTTCTACAGCTTTTCCACACCGTTCACATAGACTGCCTGGACCCTTCTGAGGTCAGAAGTTGAAATCCCTGTTACTTACAGGTAAAATACAGAAAGTGGCAAAGGCAAAAAATAAGCCAGTTCTCACGCCCTTTTTTCTTCATTGCTGGCATATAGAGGACTTAGCACAACTAAAAGTCACTCGTGAGAGAACGACAGAAAGCGCTAAGAAGGCAGAGGATTAAAAAACCTGTTTTTATAAATGCAATTGTAACTTTCCAAGTTCTCAAGATGCTTGTCTTCAGAGATCACATACAACTGCTCATCATCAGCATCTCCTATTTTCAAGGACAATAATTAATAGAGTAATGAATTAGGTGAATACAAATCTACCAAAAATAAACAAACCATGGGTGATGTTTATCACTGATGCAATGGGATCTCTTGACTTCAGGAGGCATTACTGTAAGGCTTATGATGCACCTACTTATTCATAATCTCATGTCATATACTTTAATATTTTCTCATACTTGGTCCCTTGCCATAGGTAACATTTTTTTGGGGGAGTAAGGTAAGGCTTATGATGCACCTACTTATTCATAATCTCATGTCCTTTAATATTATATTTTCTCATACTTGGTCCCTTGCCATAGGTAACATTTTTTTTTTGGACAAAGGCATGATTATATTGCCGTGGGTAATGTGTAACCCATTAACTTTCAGGGGACTAACTCATGGAGTAAAGTGAGAACACTCTCAAACAGCACCACTATTTTACATCCAAGCCTTTCTGTGGTTATATCTATTCAAATGGCAGACTTCTGACATGCGAGTGTTACCTTACTATGTGTGTAAATAACCAGCCTTGTAGTCGCATTGATGTGAAAATAAGGTAACAACCACAGGGAGCACAGCTAAGAAGGGAGATTACTTGGAATTCTTTGATTGGCATTGTGGAAATACTTTATTAATAAATTAGTACAAGTATCAATGCTAATAAACCATCCTTACAGTAAGATCAGAGGAAAATACTGACGTATACAGCAACAAAGAAACAATATGATGTTGCTGCCCCTGCTCAACACTTATAGTCTAGTGTATAGAAATGTGATTTCAAAAAGTGGACTGGGACTTTCTGCATATTCAGTGCAGTCACTTTGTCATCTCTTCCTGTGAAAAGGATCTGCTTTACTACAGTTAAGACCAGGTTTAAGGAGGTGCTTAAAACAGGATCCACCACGCACAACACAGACTGATAGGATTGGACTTCCTACAGAAAAGGTAGTCACAGTTACTTTTCTTTTAAAACGTGGGAGGAAAAGGAAGAGGATCCATTTATAGCTCCTCAGGGACAGCAAGTTTCAGGGAAACACCATCTCCCCCGTGAGAACCAATCTCACTAGGTTACAGAGACAGGCTTCTTGCTTGTGCTCCTCCTGGTCATGTGAACCTTGGACCTTTTTTTACTGTGATCCAAGCTTCAGTAGAAGATAAGAGCTCTTGGAAGACAGGAGATGTGGATGGAAAGTGAACTTAACTTGTGTCTTTTACAGCCTGAAGAATTAGCCACAGAAATGAAGCATACCACCTCTGCACTTTGAAATGAGGGAATCTCCTTAATAATCTCCAAGATGAGCAGGAACCGTGTTTGAGAGAAGAATTTTCAGAGAGGCACTTGCTTTGCTGTCCTGGTACATTTTATGGGCAGGTTGCCAGAGAGACCCTATTTCTTAGCACTTTTTATCAGATAATGGCCTTTGATTCAACCTGTGGGATTTTGGCATTACTTTTCTGAGATGCTTAACTCTGCTTATCTAGAGTACAGAGAGATTAGGCTTTTAATTGTGTAGTGTGGATTCCACATGCAGCCCAGATATTCACAATTTGCAATCCTGCAGGTCAATGAAAATTTTTTCAGTAATTTTGAACAAAAAGATGCAGCCTCCTTGCTCACATTTAAGTAGCTCCAACTAACATCAGTAAGTTAGCATATTCAAAAAACAATTAAGATGATAAGATGAGAATCACACTTGAGGGAAAACCAGATTAAAATAAAACAGTTTTCTACACTAATCCTTTGGAGTTTTAAAAACAATAGTAAAGGAGTAAGAGTGGCTAAAGTACAATGACTAACAGAGGAATTTTCTAAACCAAAACAAGGAATAGTGAAGGCAGACTATGCTTCAGTAGGGCTTTATAAACATATATACATACATGCAAACATATATATGGAGAGATTATATGTGTAACAGGCTCTTTATATCCAAAACTAAAAACGCCACTGAAAAGGATAGCGGCAAGCATCTAGGACTCATTGGCTGGATGTCCTAAGTGCTGGGAGATACAACTTTGCTCCTTGCTTTCTGTTTGCTTCCTGTGAATGCCTTCCTGGCTGCACAATGCCTCTAATCCAACAGAGAGAGGCAAATCTCTGGCCCCTGCTGGACTAATCTATATTTGGTGATTAGGGCACCCTAATCCCAAAATGTGCATGGAAAAATATTCCTTCAAACCCCTTTATATTAAGGGCTGTCTAGGAGAGATCTGTACTTAGATCAGTTTTCCAGTCCCAACATTGTTATATAAAAGTCACCTCTGTGTTCAAACTTGGCTCTTCTATTATACATACGCAGTGTTCGATTCAAGACAAGTTCTCACAGTCTACTAATGGTGTTAAAGCCCATTGTGAGGTATTGTTCCTATGCATTGTTTAGAGAAATTGTGCCCAATTTAGGTATTTGAATTGGGGCTAGACAGGGCTAGATAACTGAAGATTAGGCAATGCAGCACTCAGCTCTGAAATGTCACATCCCATTTTTAGATATAGTTTTAAGACTTGCAGGCTTGTATCTCTGCTGAACACAGCAAGCCTGACATCCAAGCAGTAGCTAGGGACTAAGACTGAGCTGGGATTTAAATGCATTAAGATTGATCAAATGTTAGCCACTGAAATAGATATCCTAATGTAAATTACAACTCATTAGTTGAGCATTTTATTGTAAAAATGCTTTCTAAGCTTTTTCAATTTAATACACAGCTAATTTCAGTGCATCCAGTTAGTGAAACATTCGTTTTAAGAATATCTTCAGTTTAGATTTCTGTCATCTCTAGGACCTAAATTAGTAAAGAATTTTAGTCTATAATTTTACTTTATGCCTGTAACTTCAATGGCACAAACTGCTAAACCTGAAGTTTAAAGAACTGAATTAGATACAGCTTTATCAATCAGTTTAATAATACCCCTAAGAAAAGATTTTACTTAAAATCACAATTAAACTGATTTCTGAACAATATGATTACTTCATTAATCAAGCATTGCAGAAGTTCATACAGACTATAATTTTGACTGAGAAGAAACCGGCTTTACTGATGTATAAAATTATGCCTTTCCTAAGCAATGTTATATTTTCATTGTACTTTGTGACTACCTGGATGTCCTTTCCAGTTGCCTTTTGCCTTATATAAAACTATAAAAGTTTTCTACAGACTCCAACTTTTTTTTTCCTGGTTCTTCAGTAAGATGCAGAATATACAAAAGAATGCTGGTCTACAATATATCCCCAGACATTAAAACAGTAGAAACAGCAAGAAGAGTAATACAGAAGCTTATTGAAAATATTCAATTATTTGTCAGATTATACCACTCAGAAAATTAGTTTCAGGATCAAATTAAGGATGTGGACATAATCCACCTCTAATTTACATCAGGCTTCCTCAGATCCAGCTTTCTTCACCTCTGAGATTCTACTGAGAGAGTAAAAGAAATATCAGGTCCTTCTAACATAGCATAGACAGATGAGAGAGAGAAAAGCTAAAGGTAAACGTTCCCCTTTCTGTGTTTTAATTTTTATTGTTTTACATTTGAGTGTTTAACAAAAAAAGTCAATATTCCCTTATATCTAAGATCTGAAACTTAACAAGTATCATTATGCATATATTCACAGTTATTTAAATAAGCAGTACAGTACTTCTTTAAAATGTTAATACATATGCTGAGATTCTTCTTCTGTGAGTTTGGTGTCTTCAGTACAGACAGCTATAGTGAGCTAGTGACCCTAGGCTCCCTTTTATACCATTGCAAAGAAATGGGCATTGCTAGTATGTGGTTCATCTGAATTACTTTAGATGTCTCCTTCTGGTGAGATGTTCCTACCCCAAGTCACAGTGTCAGGAAGGTGATGATTTAGCTCAGATACGATACCTCTGTACAGTTCCAAATCTGTGATATTGTACATACATTTTCAGTTGTCATATTGAGATGAAAAATGTTTTGAGAATGGCTCTAAAAGAAGGAAGGGTGCAAAGAAAGACAGGAAGGGTTGCAAGTAAAAGGAACCAGTAGGAAAGAAAGTACATACACAAGAAAAGAATTTTAAACACATGGAAAGTTGGAGGGAAGGTGGAAAGGTACTGCATCAAAGTGAGGAGTAGGAACCATATTAGGAAGAAGTGACTTGAGATAGGCAATCGGATCTAAGGAGTTCAGAACCATCAAGATGAAACCAAAAAGCTTCAATTTGATGGGAAAGCTAAAGATGATCTAGTGAAAGAACTGGAAGCGCAAAAGCTTACCAGAGCACAAGCAAACAAAGATTGTATATTAGCGCAAAAGCTTACCAGAGCACAAGCAAAGATTGTATATCGCTGTATTTGAATGTCACAAATGTAGAAACTCCATGGTGCAGGAACTTGCAAGCATAGGAGGAAACAATGCAAACCACGGAGTCTTATAGTATATCATATGTGTGCATCCCTTCAGAAGGTACTGTGGCTTGACATTCGAATCTTCCCGTAACTACAATCCGTTTTAGGAGATGAAAGGGAGAAATCTTCACTAGAAGCATGAGAAAAAGGTGTTCAAATATTTTTTGCTGCCTTTCTTTTTCGACCTTACTGTTCACTTTTTTCTTTAAAAATTTTCAGGCCATTTGGCATGCATGGTAGTCTCCTGCTTCTAAGTAATTGAGCAGCTTAACCAAACCACTGATCACTGAAATATTCTTGTCTAAGCCAGCACAGTAGGGGATTCTGAATAAATGAACCAGGCTTTGTGACAGTAACTTGTCCTTTCAGGATGAAAAATGGGAAAAGACTAATGAAAAGAAACTTAGAACGATATAGGGAAGGATAACCCTTGTCTGACACAGAAAAAGAAAATCCTTGTGTGTAAAGAGGGCAGAGAAAGGTGAAAGATACTTTAAAAGAAGCAGCTTGTTATACACTCTTCTTGTTTCCCAAAATTTCTGAAAACAGCTGCATAATTTTTAGAGTACTTAGCACATCAATCACCAAACTCTTGCAAAAAGATTCTTATGAGTGCCCACAATTGCACAGGCCATCACGATATTTCTGTGGGTCTTTTACTCCTACATTTACTCCTTCTCATGCCATCCAATGTACATGAATAATGAGTGTAAACTTCAGCTTTACACAATTCTCGTGTGGCTTCCTAAAACCGTCTGGGTAATACTGTCTCAACATTGCAAACAGAACCATTTTAAATTCACCATTCATGTTGCACCTTTGAGGACATCTGCTTATAGCCAGTAGCACCAAAACTCATTAGGTGTGTAGTTTTCCAAGGAATACCACTTTTTTTTCAATTGTATTAGTATTTAGGTGATGGAATGTTTTGCAAGCTATATGGTTACCGTTATCAAGTCATTTACATACATGAAAAATAATTTACAAATATAAAAGCAAAAGGAATATTCACAGGATGCTAAATGCTGGTAATGTAAAGAATGAAAAGAAAAAAACTTGTTAGTTTCGTGGCACATTTTATTTCATAAGATTTTATTAATGTTTATAATTTTCTAACAAGAACACCTATCATCTAAACAATTAAATTGATAAACTTGTGAAAGTGCATATTTGTCTTATTCTGACAGAACAAAATTCTGTTAAAATGAGAGCAATAAAATTTAAATGATTAAAAATTGGGATAGCAAAGGCATAAAATCCTTTAGTAAATATCTTATGGACAAAATGGTAATATGGAATAAATATCAGTGCTCATAATTAAATAAAATGCAAAGTCAGCAGCCTGGTCAGGATGCTAAAGGAAGTTTAGTTTGGGTATGTAAGTTACAATCATTCAGGGAAGTCAAAAGTAAAAAAAAAACCCAAACCAAAAATTGATCGAGAGCCTGCTCTTTAAGGCCAGAAAGCTATTCCAGCAACAGAACTAACATGAAAATCACAATTCATTATTTTCTTGATTTTTCCCTCCATAAAAGCAATACCAAAATTGCAAGCTGCGGCAAAAACGTATCTTGGACAATGTACCGAACAATGCATTGGACACATACTGTATTGGACAATGCACATGCATGTATTATAGTTTAGATGTTGCAATGCCGTACAAATATAGAAAGGCCACGCTAGTTGTAAAAAAAATAAAGTGTTGGCAAAACTCAAACCCCTCCTTCTCTTTAAACAAGCCTTACCTTTTTGCTTACTTTTTCTCTAAACCTTCTCTGGGTGCACTTTCACATTTCAGTGGAATAGGTAAAAGTTCATCTTTGGGAAAGTATGTGAAGAAAACTTCAGAACATTTTGAAGTGTGTGAATTAGTGCTGCTAACTCTGAACCAAGGTGCTAAAGCCAAAGAAGGAGAAAAAACGTAATATTGATTTTTTCTTCAGAGGAAAAAGAGTAGCTGCCTTTCTACTGATCCCTATCTGCTGAGCTCTCCCATTCCAGGGCTACGCCTGTGCCTGCAAAACCTAGACTATGAGCTATATCAGGTCAAGCTTTTCGGACCAGTTAGTTCACACAATGTTCAGGGACCTATTTTGTGTATCCTTGGTAACAGTCCATTCTCTCATAGAGGACTTTCCTTGTTATGAATTAGTCTCAGTACCTAGCCTTACAAAAATATCACAGTGAAGATGATCTTACTGAATCTCTCTCAGTCCATACACACTAATTTTTGTTTAGCTGTGCCTATGAACTGCAATAAAAAGATCCCTACCTAGCTGCAAGTTAGTTGCCCTCAGAGCTAAACACAGGAAAACTGTGTTAGCGCATTGCTCCCTCGTTGAGGGAGAGGAGGCTTGGCCATGGGGTTGCACTGATATGAGTGTCCTGCCTTTGTGGCTCAACTTAGCCCCTCACACTGGTGCTTTGCTCTAAATGTACCAGGCCATTGAGAATTAGCTGGAGTTTCGATGGAGACACATCACTGGAAAACACTCAGGAGCACGAGCTGATTATTCATGTTCCCCTTGTGAATTAGTGGTAGTTACAGAGAGAGGAGTCAGATCACACGTATGGCTGCAGTAGAAGGTCAGTGAGGCCACAGCCTGGAGGAGGGACCTCCTTCTGGAGCAGAAATTGAAAAATTGTAGCATTTATAAATATTAAATCTAAGTCTGATATATCTGTCCCCTATCAATTAAAACCAAACAGACAGTGAGGCATAATGTTGTATTTGCTATATTGGTCACTATAAGAATGTATTGATAATCCAAATTCAAAACCAAGGGTTCACTTCATGACCAATGAAGCAAGAGTAAATTGTTCAAAAGGAAGTAACTTTGTCCTGAATGCTAAGAGCTTCAGAAATTGCATCACTAAAAATCTCTTAAATGTGTGAAAATCATTTAAAGACCATATTTAAATTTTTTCCTCTATCTGAAAGTATCTCTTTAAGAGATCTACACTTAATTTTATTAATTTGGAGAAGAAAGAAAACAGGCAGATGCATAACACTGACATCTTTATAAAATATTTAACAAAGGTATCTGTCGAGGTTTTCTTTATTTTTTTTCAGACCATAAGCTTCCATCTACTATCTGACATAGAAAAACAAGGGGGATCTGAGCCAAATGGGAAGAGCATATTGGATCTCCAGAAATCACATCACTAGAGAGCAAAATTGTTTTCTGACTTTCAGACTTGTGAAATAAGAAAAGAGTATTGTTAACTTCTCATCAGATAAACGGGACAGTTTTTAAGCATTCTTGCATCCTTTCTTCACTAGACTTAAATCTTATCTGGGAAATCAAACAGGACTCAGCTAAAAATTCATTAGTGTTAAGAAGGGGCTAGAGTCCACTCACAGAAAGCAATTTAGAACAAGTAGGGATAATTTTAGGTTGTCTTGATGGAGAAAAGGTGAGTGGGCTGAGTTGAATTTCCTCTTCCAACATGCATGGATGTTTTAAAAACTGGCTACATACATACCTGGAATGAGTAAAGGCCTGCGTGTCTGAATAATTAAGGGGCAAAGGAAGATGGCAAAGGGGGTGAACCAGGTTAATCAATTAATCTTCTCTAGCAACATGTTCATTTGAAAGGAAAGAATGCATCATTTCAAGAGATGAGCTTTTGACATCAGTAATTTGAACTTATTAGACTCTTCATGTGGGAGAATTTACTATATTCAAGAATTACCCTGATGCATCAAGCCAAGATTTTAAAAAGAAATACAAAATATATGCTTACAAGTACACATACTTGTGCACATATACGTATGTGCAAATATAAATTTTATTAATGCACATATAGGTTGATGGAAGACCAGCTATCCATTTTCTTCACAAGTTCTTATCACTGTACATTAAATGTTTGTGGTTCAGAGTCACATAACAAAATACAATCTATGCCAAAAAACCTGCAAAAACCAGTAGCTCAGATATGCATTCAAGACACTGTGTCTCTACTTTTTACCATAGCATTTACATGCTATAGAAACGAGTAAGTTTTTTAAATCTCTTGACTTGATACATCACTGATGTGGTACTTAAATCTAGCATGTCCCACTGTCAAAGGTCGTGCTCCAGTTAAACAAACATCCTCATGATCTGAAAATCCAAAGGCAATCCTGCAGTAATGGTTCTTCAGTAAAAAAGCTATGTCCGCAGTAATGGTTCTTCAGTAAAAAAGCTATAATGCCTCCTAATCAATGGACCAGCGCCTAGGCAAAGGCAAAACTGGAGTATTCATTTTAACAGGATGGAAGATCTTTTTTCCCTAACATCAGCAATGAATGGTCACAGTGCTAGCCACTTTCCTAGGAGTCATCCTTCTACCACATACAGATTAAATTACGTGCCTTGATAGATGGCATTTCAATAGAAGCAATAAGTGCAGGCATCTTAGAGCAGAAGCTGCTCTTTTCTCCTCTTCACATAACATCTAATATTATCGTGTGTTACATTACCATAAACATCTGCCTTTGGAGTCTGTTGCATGTGTTATTTAATTATTTTGTCATTTACAAAATGCACAGAGGGTTTTCATCCCAACTACCTTATATTAATTTGAAGTCGCTGGTCTTAAGTACCATTGCAGGGAGGATTTCAGATAATAGACCATACTGAAGCAAGCAGTTCTAATAGGCTATCAAACTTTCCAAAGGAAATATGGGTTCATTATGAACGTGTTGGCTTTCTGTACATACCTGTAAGAAACTTCTCCAAAAATTTACTAGTGCCGATGCAAGAATATTTCTGAATATGCATGTAGTAATATTATTAAATATGCCTATTACTTTAGCGCTGTATATCATGCAAACCTGTTACACAACTCTTTGATCAAATGTTAACAAATGAAATCCCTCACTGCTTCAAATAAAATGTGCAGTGTTTATTCTTTATTTTATTTGTGCAAGAAAACCGGGAAGGCCTGGCTGCCTTTTACACAACTTGCAGGAAGAAATTACAGTAAAATGCATATAATCTGCTTCAATCATCAAGGCACTGCGTTCCTCCCCGCTCCCCTTGCAGAATTAATGCAGCCCCGCATGGGCTTAGTTCCCATCAAACTCACCACTACCCCGAGATGAAAAAACATCTTACTCCCAATCAGTTTGTACTGTTGATAACTACCAAGAAGTCCACACTGGAAAATAATATGACTGGGTCAGTGTGTGTCTGAGTCTCATTAAAACGAAGGAGTAATTTTTTTGTATAGTGAACAATTAACTTTATGCAAAATTCCTACTGTATGTACTTGCCTTGGGGCATTGTTTGTTATGAAAGACAAAATAAAAATTGGGGTCTTGATCTGTCAAAGTGCTGAGAAACTCGACTACTGTTGAATTCAGTGCATGTTCAGTACCTTCCATTCTTGTTTAATTCAATGTCAATTTAAGGTACTCAGCCTACCCACAAGGTTCTCGGAGACCTGGGGTTTGGGCTCTGCTGTTCTCCTACTCTGCAATGTCACTTCTTATACGTCTCACACAGACAAAGCTCTCCTTTATAAAAGCAAAGCCTGCCAATGCCAGCCACGTTGGATCAGGCACTTTTAGAGGTTTTTCTTTCCCCACTGTTGTCATTAATTTTGAAATACTAAGAGCATTAGACTGTTTTAATTTGTTCACAGTCTTTATGCCAATCCGTAGGAACTTGCTGCCTTACAGTGATTCCTACCACATTTTGTAGCGCCTTATAACAAGATTACTGAAACATATGAATCTTTTTCTTAAACATTGTTAATAAAATATTAAATTGCGTATTAAAATTTTCAGAATGACATTCTCATGTCTTGAATTTATTTATAGGGGAAATAAAAGAAAACTTTCTGAACATGCAGTGATTTAACCCTGCTATGTATTAATATAGAATATGTTGAATGGAAGACAAACACATTTATGTTTATACAGTTCATATTTCCATTATCTATATATCTTTACATAATTTAGAAACATGAATCACAGTAATTTTCCAGGCAATAAAAATAACAGTTCTGAACCTCTTTTATGTTTATTTTATCTGCTTGCAATGTTACCTTGATTTTTCATACTGAAATACCTTCTGATGAGTTTTTTTATATGATTTTTTTTTTCATGTTTTACTCTACTTCTCTTCTCTTTGCTTTTACGTAAACGTACAGCCTGAAAACATAATTCTAAAATCTCATTCTTTCAGCTTTGGTCAAGTTAACACGCTGCCATTAAATCTGACCTCTTACAAAGAATTTCTTAATTTTCTCTTTACTAAAATTTTGAATAACTATTTATCAACACAATGCATATCTATGTGTTCACAACATAATAGCCATTGGAAAATTGTTTAACCCTGCTGCTAGGGAAATGGATCATCAACTATGGAAAAAAATAATTTCAAGGGAGAGTAGTTTTTAAAACAACGGAGAGTTAAACAGGAACATGATGTGCAAGTGTTTGAATTGTAATTCTAGTCTGTAAGTAGCATCTTTACAATCAAATGGATAGATTGCCATATCGGTCACTCACTTTCAAACTGGAGCTGCTTTACCGACTGACAGAATCCCAGCTTAATTTTATTGGTTTTGTTTTTCACCGTTATAAAGTGTCTCTTCCTTTAGTACTTTTTAATATGAGAAAATTGGGCTTTGAGTTACAGTGAATTTGTATGAATCACTCTTTTTATACATTCTTTTGCCCTTATTTGTCAGACAAATATAAATGAAAAATATATATCTGCTGCCTGGTTTTCCTCTGTGCACCTGTTATTCTACATTTTATTTTAAATATCACTCTAAAGGACTAATTCCAAGATTATTTTATAATACACTTGTATTGCAGGTAGCTGGATCGAAATACAATTACTAGCAAAAAAGCAAAGATACTCATACAGATGGCATTTTGATCTGAATGAGAAAAGCAGAACCAAGCCAGTTGATTTGCTTTTGGGTTACATTTGTAGGTGTTACCGAAGAACTTCCGAAATGACTGTGGTTCTTCTAATCTGCTTCTTTGTTTTCATTTTATATTGTACCTCATTTTTTTCTCTTTCTTAGGAAAGAATATGTTTTGATATTTTTTTTCCTTTCTTTCTCTCTCTTTTTAAATGTGGGAGAACATGTTGTATGTCCATTTCTCATGGTTTATTTTTCCTTAGAGAATTCCCAAGACTATGCACTGACAGATCTTGGTATCCAAGGGGGAGTCTACTCACAGGATTAAAGGCGAGAACCTCAATTAGACTATCTCTGATTTCTTCAGATGTTTTTTCTAATCTTTTAATATGGGATTAAAGTCAGCTAGAACCTAGCTTGCTTTTTTCTTAGCTGAGATCTTCTTTGTTGCAATGCAAGCTAGATATATTTTTTGTTTCTCTATTAAAAAATAAAAGGAAAAAGAAAAGAAAAAAGAAAAAAAAAGCTTATCTCTTTTTCCTTAATTTGGAGTCATTCTAGTCCAGATGAGGATAATGAACTTTTGTCAGCTCTTATGTGATACTGCGTACAAAATAGCTTGATAAGCAATGTGAAGCATACACACGCTTCTCAATGATCTGCAGGAAAACTCCCTCAGAGACTGATTAGCCCATGCTTGTCACAAGTAGGGGAGATAATTATGGGGGCTTAACAGTCTATATGGTGGATCTTTTGAGAGGAGAAGGGTAGATCTAAGACTGTCTCATGGATCAACCATAATTTTTAATATTACAGATAACGTGTGTGGTTTTTTTAGTATATCCCTGGAGCCTGGGTAGCAACTCTTCCCATAGAGTGACATCATATTACTTTTTGAGAAGATAAAAATTGTTCAAATTAGATTATCCCTAATTAGTATAATCTTATGAACCATTCTGAAAAGTTTATTGCACCCATGCTGGCAGTCTCTGATTCCATATTGAGAGCTTCTTATTACAATGTGCGTACTAATCCTTAACCATGGAAATGAATATATGGTACATAAAAGTAATGTTGTTGTATTTCTTCATTTAATAAACTCCACATTGTACTCTCATTCCAAAGCTAATAGCTATTTTTATGGATCTCTGTATATCAGATAACAAAGTATTTCAACTTTTTTTTTAAGTAAAGAATGTGTCATTCCAGCAGTAATTTACATTCATTAGACTAATGTGTTTGTTAAGCAGTGCTGGCAATATTGGGGGAGGGGAGCTTTAACAAATGCCAAGGAAAAAAATTGTTCTTTACCCTAATTTATGAACACAGGCATCCTGTGAACACTTAGTCCTGTGTATATATATTGTTACTAAGCAGAACAGTGTGTAAGAAAGCCACATTAGTGCTGTCTTGTCTGCTGTCATTGACTACAGTGGTGTTTGTGGATGCTCAATCCTCCAAAAATAAAGATACAATTTTCCCTTCAGACAGGTGTGCATATCCTGCAGAAGTGGCTTTTCTTGTTAAAAGAGCATAGAGGTTTGAGAGTTTTGAACTACCCCCTCACAAAACCTTTTTGCCATTTGACACTGGCTGCACAACCCAGTAATTCTGCATGCCTTCCAGTACAGCTTTCATCAAGGTGATATCCCACACCATTTTATGACCCAGTATTTCCTTTTTATCCTCTTCCTGGGTTTTCCTCACCTTTGCCCGCCACATTTTTGTGTATGACTTGCCAGCCCGCTTGCTTGGGCTGTGTTGCTGCAGCTGCTGCACTGTTACGTGGCCAGAGTAAAGCAGCTGTTTGCACCTTCGCAGTGTGCAAAATCAGGACTCATAGGCTGTGCATCTTTCACCGGAGGCACTGTCCTCTTGGAGCAGGTTAGCCTGCACTGCACAGCAGGCGTGAGCTTTGCTCTGCACCCCTCCAATTGAGGGAAGCGCTCGACTGCATGCAGCCCTGCCGTAAAAATTACACAGCAATTAGATTAATAAGAGTAATTTTCTTCCTCCCCTTCGCTTTCTGAAGTATTCAGGGTATTCAGGGCCTATGGTTATTGACAACAAAGCTAAAGTCTCATAAGGTACATACATAGGCTTCTACAAACAGCCCCTCAGCAACATTATGGGGAGATCCCAAGTAGCAGTAAATTGAAGTAACTGTTAAATTTAGTGAAGATTTCACTGACCTACACTACGCAGAGGTTTGTCACTCTATCTTGCATGTGCTTTTCTGTTTCCAATTGAGATGACACCAAATAAAATTTGCAAATTTTATTCGACCTCTTCTTCGCAGACAGGGCTAAAATGATACTTTGTCTTCCTCCCTCAGCAGAGGACTTAAAGGTTAAAGACTCATTTATTTCCATGGTGGTATTGCTCTTGCTGTGTCTGTCCCTGAAGTTTCTTTACCACAGAATGGCAACAGGAGTGTAAAGAGTGTTTTAAAAGAGCAGAAAGATTCTCACATGATTATTTCTGGGTCTAATCTTGTAACAGAGTAAGGCCAGGATAATGCACTCGATAGTGACCCGTGGATCAGTCAGATTTACTGAGACACATTTCATTGATTTCTGGCTATGAGTTGCAATTGATCCTGCTACTCTTAGCTGTCCTCTCAGAGCTAGCCAGTGCCACTAATCCTCTTAAGCAGCAGTCAAGAGATGCAGATAAAAGCTGGTGATTCACCTTGGCTCGAGTAACGGTGCTCTTAAAAAGAAAATAGAGGGTTCATGCCTTGGATATAAAAACGTATAATCTGCATGCTGACTGCATGTTGTGTCACAGTGGAGCATATTTCAAGGCTATTAATTAAGACAATAAAAGATTGAGAGCTCAGAAAGAAACTTACACTAACAAAAGCAATAATTCTTCTATCTTTACATATGAAAACGGCTATAAAACCAAATATAAATAATTTTATATAGAATTATTGTACTTAGATGAACCTGGGAGCACAAGAGGCAGCTGTTCTTGCAGGTCTAACAGTTTTATTTCAAGACAAAGGAAAGCAATTTGCAGAGAACCACCGAATATCTAAGTGCAACATTTTGGCATCAGTCACCGTATATGAAGCAGGATGCTGTTTTAGGAGGAAATACTACAATCAGACAAGAAAGTATCAGAATGAAGACACCACATGGTAGCATGAAGACAACCTAGACAAATGTGGGAAAAAACAGATTAAACCTACACATATTCTCTAATAGTATTCACAGCTTTTTCATTGTGTTTCCTGTGAGGAAATGTAAGCAATATTGTGCTTTACTGAGAAGTTGAAAGAAAGTGAAAGCCAGATGAGGTTCTCCTGTGACTGTGTTCACACAAGGGCTTTATTGGAAATGTTCACCAGACTATCAGCAATTCTCTTTCACCTCCTGAAAAAAGTTTTTGGCATCTCATAAAAAAGTAAAAACAATTCCATGAAAATTTGATGCTCAAAACACACACTACGAAAGGCAAATAGCGATGAGTTACAAGCACAGTTAAAGCAGGGTTATTTGTCCAATCCGCATGACGAAATATGTTTGTGTAGTCAAACAACATCAAATAGCAACCAAGCTCCATGTGTGGGATTATTGATTATTAAACGGGACTTAACTCATCAAATAAATTATTTGCTGTGAATAGTTCACCCTGTTCTAGTCAAGAAGTCATACTGCGATTATTTTACATCTCTTCAGAGCTCTAATCGAAAGCGCGTTCCCTTTTTTCTGCAGTCCTAGGAGGGAATGCAGATCTCTTTTCCTCCTTGTCTCCCTTCTGTTCCCTTCACAATGGCAGCGAGCAGCCCCGCCACCTTCCCACCATGCAGGGCCCTTTGCACAGGCTTGACTCCGAGGCCTTGTGTGTTTCAGGAAGGGAAAGCCATGTTCGGTGCATCACAGTCAGCCTGCACTCCAGTATCATGTGCCAGGATGGACCCATGGGCCAACATTTCTTCAAATGAACTTCAGGAACTTAGAGAGGTAGTGGATTTTAACAGCTTAGGCTCCCTGATGGTCACTGCAGACAAACAGGCACCTCCAAATGGCAGTTCACATCTTAAGTCGGACCCAGTCTGCAGATGGCAGTTCCCAACTCCAGCTCCTCACTAATCTTCCTCAGTTCAGGCGGTGTGATTTTTCCCAGAGGTTCTCTGTGTTAATGGCCAAAATATCTCCTTATGCCATTAAGAGACAAAGATGCAACATTTTCTGCCTGTGCAGTGTTAGTTTTGGCAATAAAAAGTTTTTTCAACCTACCAGGCTGAGCAAACAGATCTAGAAGGAAAGAGTAGAAGTCTTTTAGTTACAGTTTCTGAAAAACTAGACCTTACTATTTAGAACTGCCCAAAAAAAGCATGTTCTTTAGTTCTTGGTTTTACAATTCCATACACAAATTTTCATCAGCCCTGAGCATTCATGGATCCAAATGAACCTCTAAGGAAATGCCACCACTCACTACCTCCAAGAACTGTAAACTCTCTCAAGTTAAATATGATTTTTTTAAATTAAAAAAAAAAAGTTCTGAACATTTGGACCTTTCTATTTCTTCCAGGCTTCTTGCCTCATTATGATCAGTGTCTGCAAAACAGCATGAAGAAGGAAGGAATTAACTGAAAAATTAGTGGAGAAATAGTCAAATCTTTTTGTTGCTACACACCGAATTCTGGTTTTGTAAAGTCACTGTGAACATGACAACTCCACTGAGCTCCCTGAATTAACATTTGTGTAAGCATTTGCCTTCTGACCGCTATTCCTTAGAAGGTATTGCTGTAAGTACTTATTGGCTCATAAATCAGAATTTTCATTTGCAACTGCTTTTCTTTCAGAGTTTTTGTCGTAGCCACCACAAATGGAATTGATACACATTGTCATGTGAATGAGATGTCAGTCTTTTGTTATTGTAACCCATTTCAAAAGTTCAATTTTTTTACTTGCACCTCTGTGGTTTGAACTTTTAATGCTGAAGTTCTATAGCTGCAGTGTACTATTTGAGTGATCATCCTAGCCTAAAAATATATGCTTGGACTTCGAGTTTGGCAGATAGGAAAAAATATTTGCTTGGTGCTATTTTTTCCTCCTGAAAAACAAAGAGATTGTGGCAAATTTACACAAAATAATACAAAATTACAGAAAAATGTGACTGTAGTGAAAATTTGTGAGGAAATTACAGAAGGAAAAAACCCAGTATAGGTACTACTGTCAAATCTCTTCAGCTATGTCTGTGCTGTTAAGGAAAAGAAACATGTAGCTGGGCCAAATGACATGAACTAATTTGCGTCTCCTCTGTTTAGGAACAGTCCCCTTTCGAGCAGATTTGGCTTTGAGATAGGCCTAAAGGAAGGAAGCTAACAATCAAGGATGTGGTGATCGGATTTGCTCCTTGGACCTACCCTAGGAGGTAGGGTACTGCATCCTAAGTAACCTAAGTTTTAGCATCCCCACTCCCTGAAGACATGGCTTGAAGACACTCTGGCCTCTATCCAGAACATCTGCTGGCTTTTCTGCCCATGGAAATGAAAGTACAGGAAAGGGCTACCATGTGCCTGGAGTTTGACCCAGAAAATGGGAGATTTCTGGCATGGATATATGGTGTTCAGAGGCATTCCTGGGTGTACCAGTATAGATACAGTGCAATCAGTCTGATTTCCTTTGCTGAGAGTCATAAATGAGCTAACAATCAAGGATGTGGTGATCGGATTTGCTCCTTGGACCTACCCTAGGAGGTAGGGTACTGCATCCTAAGTAACCTAAGTTTTAGCATCCCCACTCCCTGAAGACATGGCTTGAAGACACTCTGGCCTCTATCCAGAACATCTGCTGGCTTTTCTGCCCATGGAAATGAAAGTACAGGAAAGGGCTACCATGTGCCTGGAGTTTGACCCAGAAAATGGGAGATTTCTGGCATGAATATATGGTGTTCAGAGGCATTCCTGGGTGTACCAGTATAGATACAGTGCAATCAGTCTGATTTCCTTTGCTGAGAGAGTCATAAATGTTTGGTTTTTTTTTTAAATGAGAATTTAGCACCTTAGTAGGATATAATTTACATATTGCCTGAGTTTAAAATACTCCTGTTTAGTCACCAATAAAATGCCTCATAAAGTTCAAGCACAATAAGATAGCAGTGGGATGCAGCTGAAATCTACCCTTTGACAGACAGTTCCTGCAGTTAAAATGATCAAACTAAGTGTGACTTAAATAAAGACGTGCCCACCCCAGATTTTGGAAGCACCAACATGATCTTTTAACACATGGTGTTATATTGACTCCTGCAAGTTAAACAGAAGTAGAGCTACAAAGAGTTTATTAACATCAGGCCAAAGAAACATCTTTTTCAGTAAGGTTTTTTCCCCACAGGTGGGAAAGCATATAATGAGCTTAGAAAGGATAATTAAGAGCTTTACCTACAGAAAACCACCACGTTAATTCTCGGATTCCTCTATGGACAGCACTGGAGGTGAACAGCAAATGGGCTCAATAGGCTGTTAAATAGGACTGGCTGTCAAACAAGAATTTGCCGTGCTTCACCATTTGTTCTCCCTTCTCATGAAATGAAAAATAGGCCTTTAGAGTATTCTGGGGGAAAAACTGAGTGAGAAGGATGCTTTCTACAAAGCAGCCAGCAGTACAATTGTAAGAATTGCAGAAAAGGTGTAGAAATAGCTTCAAAATTTCATTTTGCCTTTTCTAGAGCAGGGGTCTCCAAATTTTAAGCGAATCTTTTGGCCACTGACATACAGCATCAAGCTTGCTCATTAAGTATAGAAGGACAAATAAGTCCAACAGAAAACCTTGAGATATTTCCTCTGAAACAGTGATTTCAAAAACTGACATTTTCTGATACGCAAAGCATTTTATGAAAATAACTCAAACAAAATGGTTCTGCTATTAAATTAAAATCAGTTTTGAATCCTTAAAGGTGTTAATCTGTTCCATCCTAAGCTCATAGATCACTGCTGGCTTTTTAGGATCTGATGATGTCACTGGAAAACCCCTCTGACCAGTTTATTTTATCATTCAACTTCCTTTGAACCAACAAAACATTACAGGTGAAATTCATTCCAGTTATAATTGATATGTAACGATTAGACATTGAGCTCTCAGCTAGTCTGATTTCAGGTACTACTTGTTTGTCGCAGACCACAAAAGAAGTATCTGATTTTTTTAAAATCTTTTTTTTCTTAGATATTTTTAACATGGCTTTTGAACATTAGTAGCAGCTGCTGCTGATAAGCATCCCTACTTAGAACTGTCAGGTCTCTGCAGTAATATGATGCTACAGTAATTTCTAGGCACAAGGAGGAAATTGTGGAGGCCTTTTTTTTTTAGGTAATATTGTTTTGCTTTTTTTTTTTAATAACGACATTAATCTTACTGTATAGGTGGGATTTACTTCTCTTTTGTCAGTATTTTAATTTTAAATATTGATTAGAAAAAATATTTTTAAGCATCACTTTTTAGAGAAAAACTCTGCAGTAATTACCACGGATTAGATGAAATTAAGCAGAATCCTATACAAAAATACTTTGAAAATCTGCAAAAATATTTTCCATAGCATTCTGTTGAATTCCATAGCAGAGCTATTAAACTACATCTACCAAACATCTAGCATCAGAACAAAGAGCCAAACAAAGCATTTCAAAAAGCTCCTATTTTGTTAAATTTTATTTAACTGAGGTGAGCAGCTCCGGTGCCCACACAATCCACAGCGGAGAGCTCTAGGGCGGTGCACAGGGGGGTTTCCCAAATGGGGGGAACCTCAGAGGGAGCCGAGAGACCCACCAGGAGCCCGCAGCTCCCGTGACAGTGGCTGACGAGACCTGGGCAGGGCCAGGAATAACGGTGGGCAAGCCCCCCCCAATCTATAAAAGAAGCCCCTGGGGAGCGCTGGCGAGCAGGGTGTGGCACGGCAGTTCGTGAGGAAGGGCGTGCAGGAAAGGTGCTGAAGCTCTACTAGACCTGGGCAGGGCCAGGAATAACGGTGGGCAAGCCCCCCCCAATCTATAAAAGAAGCCCCTGGGGAGCGCTGGCGAGCAGGGTGTGGCACGGCAGTTCGTGAGGAAGGGCGTGCAGGAAAGGTGCTGAAGCTCTGCTAGCTCGACCTGGGAGCGATGGTATCCACCCGGCAGAAAGCCATGGCCTCTCTAAGGTCTGCACCCACCACGACTGACACAGCTTCCCAGACAGAGCTCCGGTGGGAACACGCTGCCTCCCAGGCGTCGGGCCGCAGGCTGTGCCCTGCTCTTATGCCAGTACCGGAGGGCAGCAGGGAGCA
>NW_008795495.1:5392460-5407789 GCF_000699145.1 Aptenodytes forsteri | reverse complement strand
TTCCATTCCAACCTAAATGATTCTATGATTCTATGATTGTATAGCATTGCTTCATAATGGAGAAAAGTTCTTTCTTCTCCCAAGTAACTAGCGGATGAGAGGCTAAATGATTCTATGATTCTATGATTGTATAGCATTGCTTCATAATGGAGAAAGCAACAGTTCTTTCTTTATTGTCACAGAAATGGATAAACTCTTATTATTTCTGTTGATCTTAAAAATGTCCGTTTTAGCCCATGTTCTGGCACTTAGAGATCAGCTATTTACAACAGCTGGTTACAGAGCTAGCACATGTGGATGTATGGGCATGATATCCACACATTTTATTTTTAAAACCATCTTTTGTGTTGTCCCCCTTTTGACCAACCAAAATTCAGTATGATGTCCTTATTGCAGAAGGAAAGCTAAACAGATGATGGGATCGTTTTCTTTGATATAGTTCTCTAAGCGTATAAAAAGTCCTGTTTTGCAGAGCATGGAAGAAATCAAGCAGAGACTTTTTCATTGCTTGCCACTCTAAATCTCTTTCAGCCAACACTTTAACTTAGCCTCCCACTTCATGATTGTCTCCCAGATTCATAGCCAAGGGCAGAGTGGGCTTTCTTCAAGCTTTGCATTTGCCTTTGGGTTGCAACATGAACTCAGCTGCCTCTTATAGCAAGCTACTTGAAATAAAACAGTCTATTTAAACAAGTTTCATCTTGCAGTGTTATTATCATCATCATCATCATCATTTGTAAAGGGAGTTTGTATTATGAGATTGCCTGTGAGCTATCACAAAATGCCTTGTATAAATATAACTTGTGCAAAAGAGCTCACATTCAAAGTGTAAAATGAGAGACAACAGGTGGAAGAAGCCATCAGCTGGAAGGGAGCACAAGGGAACAATGAAGCAATTACGAACAGTTGACGAAGCAGCAGTCAGAGAACACCAGCTGCTTAACTATTGTGGGAGCTCTAATTACGATTCTTCTTGGGCGAGTGAATTACTCTTGGAGCGCTCTGCCCAGAACCCTCCCTCAGGAAGGAGTACGTGATTTTTGGGAAGAAGGAAAACACAGCAGGGAGGAGCGCAAGGTCCCTGACCTCCTTTCTTGACAAGGCAAAGCAAACCAAGTTCACATGTGTGCACTGCACTCCTCTTTACATATTCAGAGCATATTCAGCATGCATTGCAGTAGAGGTCCTTGAGCTGTTAACATATGGATCTTTAACATGATAAAATGTGTTATTTCAGTATAGATATTGAGCTATTAAGATAGATCATGTCAAAAATCTTAGTGTTAATGGCTCCGTCCTATGCATTGACATGATCCATCTTAATGGCTTCTTTCCTTCACAGCTGCTATGATGTTCTATGTCAAAGCATAATATTCAGCCTTTCATTTGAAGTGCTACATCGTATCAAACCTTCTTTTGCAGTTATTCAAATGTATAATGTCAGCGCATAGTATGGAGTGCATAAGTGGATCTTTGACAAGATGTATCGTGTCAATACATGGTAATGACTGTTATGACACCAAGGAGCGCTTAGTAAGTATGAAAAAGTTACTGTGTGTAAGAACAATAAATTAAATTCAAAAGGTTTGGCTTTTGTTATGTATTTAATACAGAGGGAATGAATTCAAACCGAATATGGGCTAACCTGGAAGGATCTTTCATACTAATGGAACATCTTTCTCCCTTTTATGAACCTGTAGCCTTTCTGATTAGAAGTGCATCATTTCAAGCAAGGTTGAAAGGAGTGTGAGCAGCTTATTCCTATGTGCACTGCGCAGGAAAGATAATGAAACCTTTCAATGGGTCATTGTTAAACTATTTTTTTCCCGTCATATCTTGCTGGGGTTTTTTGAAATTAAAACTGCACTGTGCCAGGTTTGACACTACTTCCATCAAGAGAGTCTTCCAACTGCACAAAGAGAAATTGCATGGAAAATTTGGTTCAAATCACTTTTGCCCTTTGTACAACTGAGAAGACTTGTTTAGACTGCTGTCTTAATCCCACATCCACTATGAGTACTGAAACCATGGAACTCTCTTTCGTCTTGTGCTTTCTCAGTATAGATTTGCACTGGTGCATGTAGCTGCACGTACAAAGAAGTATACTAATAGCAGAGGTCAAGTTCATTCTGTGGTACTGGAATGAGGACATTTCCTCTTCCAGGATTTCAGGATTTGCAACAGCAAATAGCAAATTGTTCATATGAAGCACAACAGTTTTGCCTGGAAAAATGAAGATGCAGCAGTAGGTCGCAGAGTCTCCTCAGAAATGGAAGCAGCAATTTGTTGCATGCTTCCACGTAGGGTTCAGAATGACCATGAGTTACAGTCATCCTGGAACAAAGTGAGTAGAATCCACTCCCTGGACCTTCTCTTCCCTTAACAACCTAAACAAAAATGTAACAGAGTGAAACAGAGAAGGGAAAACAAATGGCACTACGTGTGTACGTTTAGGCAACTGAATCAAGTCCCTGAATTTATATTTTTGCAAGGTGAGTGTGCTACCTAACCTCACCATTTTGATTCATACGAACAGATAATCTTTTACATATACAGTGTCTAAGAAATGTGCTAATATTTGTACACTTTACCTTTTCTTTAATTAGTGGGACCATATAGCTTGCTAATTGGACTGGAGACTTAAAGGCACTGGCCTCTGAGGTGAAATTAATCCATACAATGCTAAGGATTTGCGTCTTTTAACTTGATTCTTTTACCTTTATACCTGATAATGTATCCTACGGTATATGAAATGGCACTAGGCACCTATTTGTGTGGCATGGGCAACCAAACCCAGTCCTAGGGGTCCAAATTTTGACCATAAGAAGCTTTAAACACCTTTTTTACTTGCTATTGACACTGGATTCAATTACCTAAACAGTCATCACCTATAAACTCTGTATCAGGTCTCAGGGACTGGAAATAGGTACATCTACTAGCTGCCTTCCCGTAAACTGACTGAACTCCTATGTAAACATTGCCCACACATAATGAATCAAGAAAAAGTCAGTATACATAAAAATTATACCATATATTGCACATGGTAATAATACATGGTGGTAAATTTACGTTCATAAATCATTACACAGAGCTGAAAAACCAAAATAGTTAGCATTTCCTTTATGAAGGGAAGTTTATGAAGTTTATGAACACAAATGGTTAGTCATGATTAAGAATAAAAAATTAGCAATAAAAATTTACGTATATGTACCTGAGTGATTGTGTCTCTAAAATTGGAATAACATCAGTCAAGAAGATAATATACTCAGTTAATCCATATCTCTAAGTTGAGAACCATTTGGTTAGAAGCTCATAATTTTGATGGACGAAATATGGTCTTACACTGATTTATTTTTACAGCAAACTAACTGGAACATTTAAATCTTCATCGAAAATGCCCAAACGTAGGTGAATCTTCTTCAGAGGATTTTTTTTTTCTTTGAGAAGACATTTCTTTGGTTTTTAAAAACAGTCAGGTGTTTTATATTTACAAAGCACTCCTACACAGACACATGAAACATTCATTCTCTTTTATGTATTTGTATCATTGCAATAAAAAAGACAGGACCACCTAGAAGATGTCCAAAAACTCAAGGGGTTTGTTTCTGACAAGGCAATGACACACCTGCGTAGCTGAGATTGAAATGGTGTGTCTGGAAGGAAAGTTCTTGTACAAAGCGCGGATGAAAGCAGAAGGGACAAACTGAAGAGCCCCATACCTGCTGGGGGCCATGGTGCCACCCTACGTGAGTTGAGTCGCACAGGGCCAACAGTGTCACGCTTCAGCTACCAGACAAGAGGACCTAATAATCAAAAAGGGTGCATGGGAGGGAGGAGAATGGAAACATCCCATTTGACACCGGTTTCATGCATTGCCAATAAATGAATGTCTGTGTTTTAGCACCAAAAGACAGCTATATCAGTCGCCAATGTTATTTTTAACCTATATTGTACATTATTAATTTCAAACATACCTAATAGATTGTATCAGGCTTTCTACCCAGGCTGTATTTAAGACATGAATTAAAAGGACCCTAATTCTATTCAGAAAAGTTGCTAGCAAACTCTCGCCGGAGGTTGCACAGCAACCTGTATCCCTGAGCACATGTGCTCAGCCTCCCGGGCTGCCTTTGTCTGGCCCCCGAGAGCCCTGCCCTCGGCACAGAATCGGGAGGAATTCCCTTTTTTTGGCTAGAGTTTTGCCCAGCAAGTGAAGCGCTCACTACAGACTGCTGAGATAGATGCCTAGTGTAGCGATTTCTTATATGTATATGTCTAAATGCACTTTCTTATGAATGTCCCAAATTCCTGGGCCTTTGGGAAAGATCTCTGCTTTTTCTTATTGGCTTTTGGCTTTCAGATGTTACATCAAGAAGGCAGTTGACTTGCGGCAACTGGAAGAAAGTCCCCAGTGTTTAAGGCACTACAAACCCCCCCTACATTTTGAAACAAACTTCATTGTAGTATTGTATTCCAGGGCTTTAATAATAAAAAAAAATATAAGAATGAATTTTTCAGTGTCACTTTTGAAATGTCTAAATGCCAATATAACAAGTGTGAATACACAGACACCGCAAATTTATTTTAAGAAGGTATAAATATCCCAACATGACAAATAATTTGTACCACAACAGAACCTCTTTAGGGAATCAATTCAGTGAAAGGTGTAATAAGTTTAGGGTAACATGCCACAAGA
Organism: Aptenodytes forsteri; assembly: GCF_000699145.1. NCBI lineage: Eukaryota > Metazoa > Chordata > Aves > Sphenisciformes > Spheniscidae > Aptenodytes > Aptenodytes forsteri. The sequence continues at coordinate 5,403,093 of NW_008795495.1, read as the reverse complement.
AACACAATAGCTCGGTAAAATATCTCAGCTGAGTATTTGTTAATTTTCATTGACAATAGGGTAAATGTCTTAGTAGATATTTTTTGTAGAAAGAGCTACATCAGAAAACTCTTCTGCTCACATTGCATCTTATGTTGCAATCCCTGTACTTCATAATACACGGTACATATTTTGTTACTCATTGCCCTGAGAGAAGAACCAGAGATTCAGGAAGACATTTGAAGAGGTGGCATACTTCAGTGCATAGGAAGGACAGATGTTGTGGTGAATGAAGTGAATGATTATATGCTTTAACATTCATGTTTATGGAGTACTAGAGCAAGTAGGATGCAATAAAGTGACAGGGGCAGCTAATAGAGAAGTGGATTCTGCAAGATATTGAAGACAAGAAGAGACAGTATGAAATCAATATAATAAACATGATATTCTTCTGTTGGAGCTGAGGAATAATTCTCAAAAAAAACCCTTTCTCCCATTCTATGAATAAGTAAGTAAATGTAGGCTGTATTTTACGTACAACTTTATGTTTGATGATATTATTTCTTGTTCAACTGAACCATCACATTTGATTTTTTTTTTTAAAAGCAGCAATTACAAAAATTCCTGTGTATTTGCCTTTCATTTTCCATTTTTATAATTTCCACTCCCCTTCTTACATACGTGGAAAAACAGCATGGCTACAGTACTGACTCCTGATCAAAGCCATTAACACTTTTGCTAGCCTGCAGCACAAGCAGAAGCATTTCTTGAAAGTATGGTAGAGCAAATAACAACAAACACATCAGTGAGAAATTGTGACAGATAACCCATTTCTGTTTTGGATGTTTATTTTCAAAATATAAAATATTAGAATGCATAAATTATTTTCCTGAACCTCCACAGATATGTAGCCATTATTGATCTTTAAGGCTAAATAGATTCTCATATATTTTAAGCCTCCGTCTATGCTGAGTCTTCAGCCAATGCATAGTTTTACAAGTAGATTTGGAGATCACAGTCAGGGTACTTTATTTCCAACTGCAGCCACCTTGCTCAGGAAAACAAAAGATCAAAATGACATCGTACTAATCTTTAAATTTTCAGTTACCAGTTCAATTCCACACAGCTATTTAAGCCAGAAGCTCAGTACAAAAGCTGGCATCTAAATACGAGCATTGCATTTTTCCCTCAGAAAAAAGAGTCAGGGGAAGTTTTTCAAAGAACATGATGAGATCTGGAGTTATGGGATATGTGCGCATGGTGGTTGACATTCCATGTTTAAATGATTGTCTAAATAACATTGAGTCAAAATTACTGGGAGTTGATTACATAAAATAAAAGTGAAGTGTTGTGTGACAGTTTCTTTGAAAACTATTACCAGTTGGACAAACCTATCATCGGTTTACTTCAAGGATTTATTTTAAAATTCAGAAAGTTGTGTGTCAAAGTCTAGATGAGTCTTATTTAATTATCATTTCTCAGAGCGTATCACCTTTCATGAGAGATCAGATGAAGTGGATATTAATCTCTAGTTTCCTTTGGATTCTGTTTTTGACATATGTATTTGATTTGCAGATCCATTAACTAAATGTCTCTGGACTAATCTTTGCCTTATTTGGCATATTAAATGCACAGTCAAGTGTAAGATAAAATGCCTGAAGGCATTGCTGTTTGGAAAAGGAAAATAATAATGCTGCAAAAAGTAGACTGTTGAAAAATATGGAAACGCATTTCTCAAAAAAATGCTAGTACATTTTCACATTTTCAGGGAAATTTGTTATGCAGACAATCTCAATTTAAGGGCAATCTGAGTAGTCATATGAACTTTCTTATATGCATTTATATACTTTCTTATATACGTACATTTATTGAAAGTTTTGAAGTGGTGTCATCATATTTCCCCAACTTGCTCTTATACTATATGGGTGCATTTGTTTGCACACAGGATGAAGCAGAGAGCTAGCATTTTATTAGTGTGTAGTTAAACATACTTTGCCATATTTTCAAAAGAGAAAAAGGGTACAAACAACCAGGAAGAAATACACTGGGAATGATGATACTTTGCTGTTTACAAAGGCTGGACCTGTTCTGCGTAGTGCTAAGGCAGGTGCCTCCATGAGTGATGTTGTGTGCACCGAGATCCTTTGTGGCACTGCACTGCATTCATCTGGTACACTTTGGAAAATGGGAGAGATGAAAAAGTTTGAATGTATTCTCACCCTAGAAATTGTTTGGGAAATGCATGACAGTGAAATTCAAAAGTGAAATATTTGCTATTTAGAAATAATGTAGGGACCCAGTGATTAACCACATCTGTATTTGGGATGACTTAGCAACATCTGAAGAGGTGCAAGAGACACCTTTAGAAGGAGGGAAACCATCCTCATCCTCTGTTCAGTAAGGTGGCAGACAGAAGGAGAGCCCACAAGCCCCTCAAGCATATCACTACAATTTTCCAAAGAGAGCAAAGAATCGAAGGGAAATCAATTGGTAACTAACTTGTACCTCATTCAGATTCCATCTTATTGTATGTAACTGATTTCAAGTAATATCTTAAACACCATTATGAGAACACACATTACTCTAAACAATATTTTCTTTAGATGTAAATTTTTCAAACTGCATTCACCTGGCCTCATGTCAGGTAGTTAATAATTTGAGCCCAGTGTATGTTGGGTAACTAGGGTCCTTGCCCTGCCTGTACAGAGGGGCAGGCACCTGACAAGGGCAATTCAGCTCACCTAAAGATTTATATCAGGCATCGCATTTTAAGTCAGCCAGGGTGGGATTCAGCTCCATATTCGGACACCCACATTTAAACGTCTTCATCTCCTCACTTACGTAAGAGTTCAGCGTCCAAGCTCCCATGACAGTCAATGGAGTGCTGTGGTGGGATCGAGACACTTAACCATAGGCCCCTTGTGACATCTGGGATGCTCTGGGATGTCCAAGACAACAGCGGCTCTTGCTGGGATATTTTAGGCTATCTCACTGATATTAGACTCATATTTCGAAGCAGCTGAACTGATCGATTAGTGATGGGTCAGCTGAAAGACCCTAAAGGCTTGCATGACGGTACTGACTAGATCTCAGCTGCCTATGATGGGAGCTAGGCATTTAGCTCACATGTTGGCACCTACCTAAAGACATCTAGATTTGGGTGTCTGAATCAGAAGCTGAATCCTACTCCTAAATTTATGAAAGATAAATCCAGGCCTTAAAAAATGACCTAACTTTAAATCAGTCGAAATACTTCCAAAACCTTATGCCTGGTGATACTTGACTACTGGGATTTTAGCGCCATCATTTTCAGTTCTATGGAGCATCCACTTGGCCTCAAGCTGCTTCTGGTGCAAGCCTCCTATAACACCTGTATGATATCAGTCAGCCCGTGTGGCTGTCTCAGACACCCTATCGTGTTTCAACTGGCACTAGGTGCCTACGTGTATGCATATCAACTGTAATAGAAACTTACATGCTTAGCTCAGACACCGGTCTTCGACTGGAAAGGTATTTGTCTAACACCCCACTTTATATCTACCTATAGAAATTCTGGCAGACTCCATTCAAATCCTACCAGGTAATCTCTTATTACCAGATCCTATGCATGCCAAGTAGACAACTAGATCTGCCACTGCTAAGTTGACTGGACCTACTCACTTTATTAAATTTATGCACAACCTTAAATATTTTTTTGTGCTGTTGTTATATCAGAGCACCATAGCTAAGAAACTACTGGGTTTAGAAGCAGAAGTCACAGATTCAGTCCAAGTAATTAATATTTCTTTCTATATCTAGTTCACTGGATTAATGTGTTCTCATCTCAATATATGGACATGAAACTGAGTAAATCTTTTGCAGACATCCTATAACACTGAATGAAAATGCTGCAGAGGTCAATGAGTAAATATCAAACTAAATTAATTTGGTGTATACTGGGTTTAGAAGCAGAAGTCACAGATTCAGTCCAAGTAATTAATATTTCTTTCTATATCTAGTTCACTGGATTAATGTGTTCTCATCTCAATATATGGACATGAAACTGAGTAAATCTTTTGCAGACATCCTATAACACTGAATGAAAATGCTGCAGAGGTCAATGAGTAAATATCAAACTAAATTAATTTGGTGTAGCAATTCTAAGGTGCATCTTATTTTTCATTGTCCTGTAAATAACACTGTTTGTGAAAAATCAGAACATTTTCTCCTTCATAAATATAAAAAATAGCCATGCAAACCAGCAGATTTAGAAGTGGATTTCTAATTGTGTAATATGGTGGCATGCTCTTATTACCTCAGTGTATTATGACACCTAACTTCACCAAAGTGTATTTCAATCCACTCAGTGCCTTAGGGTATAGGACATATATTCTACAAAGAGGTATTTGCATGATTCCACGAGCGTGTATCAAAGTTCTGACAGTGCACTGAAAATAATTAAAATGCATTTGAAAGGTCTGGCCCTGGGCATTAGCTCCCTTTTTATAACATGCATCTTGCTGCAAAATGCAAAATCTCTGGTTTCCCAGACCACCCTATTGGAAGGATGGTGGGCAGAAGTGTTACTAACCTCCACCAAGTAATGGTGGATTTTAGAGGTGCAGTAACTAAATTTTTTTTAATAGAGACAAATATTTTACCCTTCAGCTGAACTAGTATAGTCCATGAAATGTTAAAGCCTTATTTATATAGAAATATAAAATTATGCTTATATTTGGTGTGGCTGGAGATTCTATGGCAATATTTTGGTCCAGTAAACATGCACAGTAAGTGTTTTTTTTTTCCCTTGCCATTTTGATTAGTAACAATAATTTTCATTTACTAAAGTATCCACTGTATTATAGTCTTTGTAATTTTCTGACTGCTCTTCTGTAAGAACAGTAGACTTTATTTTCAGCTCTAATTACCAGTACTACTCCATTCTCATTCCTTCTTGCACATCTGTCACTGAATTTATGTGCTATTGTTGTCTTTTTCCTCTCTCAGCATCCGCTTTTTTGTACACCCAAAAGAAATAATTGATATTGTATTATGGTTGTTTTTCCTGGAGAGAAATGTGCCTGCAAATGAGTCTATTGACTGCTTCACTTCCAGGCAAGTTATCTTATAAAAAATTATGTGTGAGAACTGGTGCATTCATTATGGCTGACCTGCTGGGATATCAGCAATGTGGTAATGCAGGTTTTTTGCTTATTTTAAGCTTTGTATAAAGCTTGTAACATATTTTGTTTATATTATTGATAATAACCAGGATTCATCTGGCATCGTTCCAAGGGAAGCACACTGACATAAGTTTATTTTATTTCTCAGAACATTTGCAGTGGTTTTTTTATACTCTTTTTTCAGTACAATTTCAGGAGATCATTGCATCACACATACAGAATTTGCAAGTTTGAAAAGATTATGATAAGAGAAAATTTCCAATGCCTTCTCATTCAATTACTGCTTATTGTTATTATGTTCTCTGTGTCTATGTGAAGCCTTGGTACCGTAGTGAGATAGAGAAGGCCATTTTATACATGCAACTGATTTCTGAAATGCAGAAACATTTAAAAACAAGTAAGAGATTTTGTACTGCGTAAAGGGGAAGCATTTTGTGTGTAAGATAATTTTGTCTGGGCATTAGCCAAAGTCCAGACCCCGTGGGTTCATGCCTCACAGAGCGTATCAGTGACTGGGGCACCTGCCCCCCAGTAGCACTTATCTTGAAGGTGATGTATTCTCATCTCCCCCTTCATAGCTCTGAAAATGAACCCCTTGGTTCAATGGGATCAGATGGTAATAAATTCACGTAATTATATACTTGTTAAGGAGGTTAAGGTTATTTTGTTTGGATAACGTGACTATAATTTATTTTGTCTGTAAGGTTTGAGGTTAAACAATATTAATGGTTAGTTAATGGCCTAATGAGTCAGCTACAAGCCATTTAGGCATGCAATGAACCTTTGCTTTTCAGTGACTCCTCTAATGAAAGATCTATATGAGCGCCTGTCTACTGTCACAATAGAGATAGCAGGAGAGTCACCTAATCGATTGTGATGGTAAATCAATTGATCTGTAACCCTGTTTTCATACAGTGAAAAAGATATGGAGGAAATATTTTACTGTTCCCTGATTTCCAGCTGAATATCTATAAATAAAAGAGACAGTTCCCTATTTGAAAATATTCCCTTTATTACTGCGATTCAAAAGCAGGGAGAATCTGATTGATGTCCTATTTTATAGATGTGTCGGTTACTTTTGTCATTTCCAGGAGATTTAAAGTTCTTAGAAATTAAATATATAATGCAGAACATCAGAGAGGCTTGCTCTTCACTGTCATGTGTAAGGTTAAGGATTAAGATAAAGCTGATGTGTGCTCTACTTGTTCCTACCTCTGAACAGCATCCAAAAATGCAGCGGGATGATTTAGAAAGAAATTTGGAAATGCCATTTATAAAGAAAAAGTCTTTGAAGCTTCTTTTAAATAGAAACTGTATTAAAGAATGTTTTAAGACAGCAGTCTATGATATTGATGCTGCTTTTATATCCTGATTTCATGCTGTCCTGTGGGTTTCATTACATATTTTTCCTTTTCCGTATTGTCCTTAGAACACACAGATTTTTTTATCCTTATTATAATCACAAACCACCAGAAACACCAACTATCATGAAGGTCCTGTTACACCTGTGTATTGATTCTTTCTAACCACCTAATAGGATTTCATGGCTTTTTTTAAACTAACTTATTTTGCTTGCCTCATTCTTCTCCTAACCTGATACACCTCTGAAAAGACCAAATTTCAGAAATGTTGATCAACCTGCCCCTTCCCCCTTCAGAAAAATCAGAGATCTTTATTTAAGGCACCCCAGAAGGGGCACAAAACAGAGATACACTTAAACAATGTTTTTAAATTTGAGCCTATCATCTGCTAAGCAATTCAGTTCGAGTGGCTGACAGGAAGCAATATATTTTTATTGCTGCTGTATGCAACCTTGCAGCATGAAAGTTGCTGCCACTCTTTTTGCGTCAGTGTCACAGTGTCTTAAACATGAAAGGGTGACTACGATCCCATACTGAAAACATCCAATAAGGAAACCAAATTCAGATTCCCTTCCCTAGAAGCCAGGAAACCTTGCTTTGTTAAATAGCTGACATTTGATGGGGAGATGTTATGTGCACCATGGATGGGCAAATGATACATGTTTGCTGAATAGACAGAACAGAGCAAAATGATGGTGCGACTTTGTAACCAGAGGCAATGTCTGTTCTACAGAAGGTGCCTGCAACTGGCCAGCTGACACAGAGCTGCCTCGGTGCCATGCAAAACAGCGTGGTTGTGCTTAACTTGCCTGCTAGGAATGGTCCCTGATCCACACTAACTGCCAAGGTGGGAACTGTTTGGGGAAAATGCTACGTGGCCCAGGTGACAGCTTTTCTGGGACCACTCCAAAGACTCAACAATATGGATGATCAACTTCCAGGCCCAGGAGTGCTCCTTGACACTGTTTAATTTGCTGGAGGCAGGCAGAGCCTGAATACCTAAAATCAGACACCAGATGAATGCATATTTGTTTGTCCACACATTTATAAATGCATTTAATACTCAGATTTCCAGTTTTCAAAGGATTGCACATAATCCAAAAATAATCCTCCTTCCAGGTGTCTGGGCATGCCAAACCATATTTTCGTCATCTGCAAATGAATATCCTGTCTGACCTTATGACAACTCACTGACAACCCACAGTAATAGCCTGATTCTGCAGAACACACTAAATATCAGCAGCTTATAGATCTGATACCTCATCCAAAGGACTGTGATGTCATTACCCTGTCTCCTCTATTTCAAATCATGACATGCTGATATTCAGCAATTCCTCTGATAATGATAGCACTGTATCATCACTTAAATGACTAGAAGAGTGGCTTAGATATCCAAAACCAAATTCAAGTTTGTAGCTGTCGCTGAGATGGGCTAGTATGGATTATTTTGATTAATTGTTTGCCTGCCAGTTGAACTGACTACAGTCTGGAGACAATGACAACATGAGCATCAGCTTGGTAACAGAAAGCCAAGTACTTCAACCCACAGAACTATCACCCAAGGTTATTGCTTCAGTATTTCTGCTGATGTAGTCATTGTTATAGATCACACAAACAGATGTAAAATCCCATTTCAAATATTTGTTCCTCTGTACTGTGGTGATATGGAGTCTGTTAGGAAAGAATGAGCACCAAAATTTTTCTTAGATGAAAGCACTGGAAAGTAGCTTAAACTATTCCCATACCTTTTTTTTTTTTCCCTAAAAGCTCTTCTACTGTTCTGCTGAGGCTAAAAAAAATTTATGTCAGACTATTTGGTGTAACATCCAGCACAGCATACCTCAAGATTTATAGTTCCCTTTCCTTGGCTTTTAAAATGCGCTTTAGCTGTTTTCCATATGTTCTTATCTCCCACATAGGATAAATTTGAATAGTATGATAAATTATATCCACTGATGTATCATGGAAAATGTTTCTTCATGGCTGAAAAGGGCACTTTTTAATCAGGGAAAACACAGGCGCAAGTAATCTTTTTTTCAAAGGCATCATTTTCTTCCTACTGATAATAAAGAACTTGGAGAAGACTAGTTCACTCTGCGCCTGTACTTTAGGTGCAAGTCTAGGCAGCAGGGTTACACATTTAGTCTCCATTATTAGCCTAGGTCAGGCCCTTAGGGTCAACTCTGAACTCAAGGCTCAGTTGCCTAAGCATAGATGTCCTACTGCATTTCAGACACACTAAGGTTTCCAAGACATAGGATCTGTAGATGGATCCACTGAATAAAGCTTCAGAACTATACAGATCTGGGATTTCTCCCAGTTATAGGTGGTAGACATCTAAAATTAGATATCTACAGATGTGTGTCCACATATGAGCCAGCTGTTGAGGCTTTCACATAATGAAGATCAGAAGTGCATGTCAGGTGCCTGACATTGCCTTTTGAGATGACCTAAATCTGCAGCTCCAGAGGACATGGGTTTCTTACCATGGATCAGGTCTTCCAGGCCCTTCTGAAACTGATGGACAACGGCATGAAGTGTAATGATGAGAACAAGCAATAGGGGCAGAATTCAGATATGACGTAAACATCTAATGTCACTTTAGACACCATATGATCACAACACTTTAGACATCCTAGTTAGCATCCAGCTGCTGTTCCAGAAGGACACAGGTCTCCCATGGGTCCTATGTCATATCACTAAACCACATACATCTCCCCTAGAACATCTCAAGTAGCCCTAGAGGCACATGTGTACGTAAGTGATTCAAGCCCCCTTTCTACATCTGAACTAGTCATCTAGGGTTCTCTTATGGTCAAGAGATTGATAAAAACACTTGTGTGGAGGGCATGGTTTTAATGCTATGGCTAAAATAAACCATTTCTAATGATCCGTAAAAGATCTACTCTCTATTGATTACAAAAGCAGTACAGGCTGGATAGCTCAAATATAAACATCTTCAGTGTTAAATGAGAGGATTCCTACCCAAAATGCTTGTGATGTTTATCTGTGCTCTGGCTCAGGTCATCTCTGTACTAAAAAGCCAGTGAAGTCAAAGTTGGAGTCTTGCCAGTGAATTCATTGGAATGTTACTAAGATTTTGACTTTATTAACCACTAAGACAGGAACAACCTCCTGGGGCACAGCAGCATTTAAAATACCAAAGAAAATGTTCTGTGACAAAAACATTACATAACTTTTGACCTGAGTTACTCCAGAGGATCTTTACCTTCTGTTATGTATTTGTGCCTTATTTGTTCAGATTAGTGTATTTACTTGAAGAATGCTCAAAACCCAGAAGCTTCTTGGAGAGCAGAAGGATTTGAAAAGACAGGGGGATCATTGTGGGTCACTAGGCTCTGATCTTTTTCAAGAATCTGTTCAATTCAGATAGATCTACACAGAAAGTGTTGATGCCAAAGAAGGCACATCACTAGGCTCTGATCTTTTTCAAGAACCTGCTCAATTCAGATAGATCTACATAGAAAGTGTCGATGTCAAAGAAGCCACATCAGTTTGGGAAGGTGATCATAATTGTGTGTACACCAAGTAGACCTCAAATTTTGGAAAAAAATATAGTCTATGTTTTTAGTCCCTCTAACTTCTATCAAATCAAAATAAAAGTAGCAGAAAAGAAAGAATAAGCATACAATATAAAATCACTGTATCATTGTTACTTTTCATGGAAAACATGGTATAAGAACCAAGATCCCTGAAGAGATTTGGGTGTATAAACATTATTGATTGCAGGGCATTCACCAAATCTAATTTCTTACATACTTGAGTGGGAAGACGGTGCTGAAGAACCTTTGATGGGTCTTGGTTACAGTGACACTCTTTGTAGCAGTTCACATTTGAGCTAACACATGAAATAATGTGGGCCTCACAGTGGCCTTTATATTACATGGGAGACTCCGCAGCAACAGACACAGTCCACAGAAAACAGTATGATAATATCTCCTTCCTTTTCCACAGTTGTACATAATTTAGGGGACAGTGACTATTTTGATGTGTAAGACAATAGGCCATCATAGAATCATAGAATCATAGAATCATTGAGGTTGGAAAAGACCTCTAAGATCATCGAGTCCAACCGTCAACCCAACACCACCATGCCCACTAAACCATGTC
>NW_008795495.1:5372024-5389451 GCF_000699145.1 Aptenodytes forsteri | reverse complement strand
AAACCAGGGAGCTTCCTAGTGATGTCTCTGACCCGGGCCCCAGGGAGGCAGCAGACTTCCCTGTGGGATGGGTCCGGTCGGCAAATTTTCAGCTTCCAAATATAAATCTGCCATAAGTGGATATTAGAAAATCTTAAATTGATTATTGCTCTTCAGACATTTCAGTTAGCTAGACCAGTGTGTGCATTAAAAAGCTGTGGACTTGGCTGTCAGAAATATCAGTCGAGACTTCCCTGTGGGATGGGTCCGGTCGGCAAATTTTCAGCTTCCAAATATAAATCTGCCATAAGTGGATATTAGAAAATCTTAAATTGATTATTGCTCTTCAGACATTTCAGTTAGCTAGACCAGTGTGTGCATTAAAAAGCTGTGGACTTGGCTGTCAGAAATATCAGTCGATATATTTACCTTTTCTTAAGTCATCAGGTCAAGCACCTTATGAATATTCAGCCTCCTGTCCCATTAAACATGCACTGTTTCTCCAGAAAACCCATCTTTGGAACTGATAGAGCAATCACCGCAAATCGTAAAGTCCGATTTGTAAAGTAAATCTTCCGAACACCGAACTAGAAATTCCTTTTTCTGTCCTCTCAGCTCTTACATGGATGGTAGGTACAAAAAACTTACATCCCATTTCTTGGTACTCTCAAAGTTCAGTTATAATCAGTTATATACAGTTATATCTGTATTATATCTGTATGAATTGAGAAAGATTTATTTAATGGTGATACATTATGGAAAGAGAACATCATCAATTTATCCCTCAGAGGGTTACAAAAAATAATCTTAACCCATAAATATTAACGGGTTTTCCTTATATTTAATGATTCTATGAATTAAGTCTTTTGAATTTAAAATTTTCTAGCCAGTGAACTTAGCCAATGAATTTTCTAGCCAATGAATTTATTCTTCTTACTCATCTTATATCAGAAAAGACTAGACTTAGGTAATTCACCGACCTTGTTTATATAAGTATAGTTCAAAAAGCTGATCCAATTATTCCCACTCATGGATCTCTCCCTCACCTTTTTCTCCCCCCAGTGCTCCACTTCATCCTTTTGTTTTTGAGGAAAGGGCAATGACATGCAAGAAGAAATAGTAGCTCATCTGTTATTGATGAAGAAGCAGTACGTAAAGATAACCTGTGATCTCCCAGAAGACCACATTGCAGTCAGCTGGCACTCTGATTTGTATTCTCATTTTGTACTTATCCTCAAGAAGTCAGGACTTCATCTCACACAGAAAAGTTCTTCACATTTATTAAGTTTTATTCAAGTTGTTCTAGTCCTTTTTTTCAGAATTTCACTATCATCTACCAGTATTGACTTCCTTTTGTAGGGCAAAACTGCCTTACCTCTTTGAAAACAGATGTTAATTGGAAATATCACTAGCTAAGACATTACAGAAGCAAAAACCATCACTTCAGTCTCACTAGTTAAATCAGCGTGGCTTTTGTCAGTGTGGTGGTTTGACCTTAGCTAGCCACCAGGTGCCCACTAAGCTGCTCTATCACTCCCCCTCCTCAACAGGACAGAGGGAGGGGAAAAAAAATGATGAAAAGCTCGTGGGTCGAGATAAGGACAGGGAGACCACTCAGCAATTACCATCACAGGCAAAACAGACTCGACTTGGGGAAATAAATTGAATTTATTGCCAATCAAACAGAGTAGCATAATGAGAAATAAAAACAAATCTAAACCCACCTTCCCCCCACCCTCCCTTCTTCTCAGGCTCAGCTTCACTCCTGACTCCTCTACCTCCTCCCCCCGAGCAGCGCAGGGGGACAGGGAATGGGGGTTGCGGTCAGTTCATTATGCGTTCTCTTTGCCACTCATTCCTCCTCACACTCTTCCCCTGGTCCAGCATGGGGTCTCACCCACAGGAGACAGTCCTCCATGAACTTCTCCAGCGTGGGTCCTTCCCACGGGCTGCAGTTCTTCAGGAGCAGAATGCTCCAGCATGGGTCCCCCGTAGGGTCACAGGTCCTGCCAGAAAACCTGCTCCTGATTGGGCTCCTCTCCACGGGCTGCAGTTCCTGCCAGGAGCCTGCTCTGGCATGGGGTCTCCGTGGGCTGCAGCTTCTTTCAGGGCACATCCACCTGCTCCCATGTGAGGTCCTTCATGGGCTGCAGGATGGATAGCTGCTTCATAGTGGACCTCCCTGGGCTGCAGGGGGACAACCTATGTCACCATGGTCTTCACCACAGGCTGCAGAGGAATCTCTGCTCTGGCACCTGGAGCACCTCCTCCCCCTCCTTCTTCACTGACCTTGGTGTCTGCAGAGTTGTTTCTCTCATATATTCTCACTCCTCTCTTCCCGCTGCTGTTGCGCAGCAGTTTTTCCCCTTCTTAAATATGTTATCACAGAGGTGCTGTTACAGATTTACGCACACTGGCCACCATAACAGGGTTCGACTCTAAGATCCCGCTGATTAATGTAATGTGCAAGTGAAGGTTTCCAATTCCTCTTTTATTAGTTCTCAGGTTACAGCTCGAACTGGGTGCCTCCAGAGAGGGACCCCTACCCGTAGCACCCATCACCCGATCCCCAAGTCCAATCACTTCATTCTGGTCAGTGGTGTCTTGATTTCTTATTGGTTTTCACTGTCGCTGGGCTGGCCTTCTTCTGGAGCTACCTCATTCTCTTGGAATTGTTTCCTTGGTCCTTATGTTCTTCATTCCTCTCGCATCTGCCGGATTCAGCTAGTTCTGTGTTAGCAGCATTAGTTTTATCAAAAAGTTTACTCTCGCTCAGCTCTTGCGGACCAAGGCTTCAACTACTTTAGCTACTAGTGCTAAGCTACTAACACTAAATGAGACTATTCAGAGAGAAGAATACAGTTAATCAAATTTCTTCTATAACAGTCCTCCCTTTGTTTTTTCAGGCATCCCTGCCCATCTATAGTTGGTCTTGTATGAGGACTCTTTCATACCCTTGTATAGATTTCCTAAGCATATTACAGTTTTGAGAATAACTCTCACAGAATGGGGTTGTTGATGCATGGTTGAGTCTATTTTGGTGATGGTTTGCCCGCTGTTTTCGACCAAATGTATAAAAGAAAGAGAACCAAAATACCTATACAAGGAAGGATTAATACCAGAACTAGGGTAATCCACTCTACTCCTATTGTAAGAAGGTATAGAAGATAATCTTAATCCAATAACAAAACATTGAGTCTTGCGGCTAACTCTTCTTCACTGGGTGGTTGGTGCTATCTGCATGGACAGCACCAGTTTATGTATCTGGCTGTGCCTTTTCATATTATATTTCCCCAGCCCCAACAGCGATGATGGTTTTCCCAACGACCTTTATAACAGTTATTAATACACCACCCAGGATGACATGGGCCACAATTATTGCAGGGTAACCAAAGCCAACCATGCTGATGCCATCTCAAACCTTCCCCTCCTAGAACTGAGCCTGGAGTGATCGCTACTCTATAAGGATGGTGAACAAACCAAATAGGACACTTTTCTTGATTTATGGTCTCTGATGGTCCACTTGGCCAAGCAGCAGGTGACTCCCTGGTCCAGGTTGCTCTAGAAAGAAAAAAAAAAATGACATGGTTCTGGGATTCCTTCAGCCTTGGTAAGCTCAAATGGTCCCAGTTTCAATCTCCAAGGTAGGATTGATGGGGTCCTGCAGGGTCAACGGAGGTCCATCTAACTGATGTTCTTTGGACAGTCATTTAACATGAGAGTGACGAATCCAGTTACCCTTTTCTGCAACCTTTACAGCAAAGAAAGAAGTTAATAACACAGTATACGGACCCTCCCATTCAGGGTCCAACTTTGTTTTGCGAGAGTGGACGTTTATCATTATTGCATCTCCAGACTGGATATCATGTACTTGCATTCCATCTGGTACTGGTTGAAACCATCTGGCTTGTGCCCTATTTTCTTGTAGATGTTTTTGTATCCCCAATACAAATTTGGTAACTTGTTCATCTCCATCTAAGAGGCTGGTCCTAGTGGGGACAAAGGTCCCAGTTATGGCTAAGTGCCTGTCAAACACAATTTCTGCTGGTGACAGCCCTAGAGGTTGGTGAGGGGTATTTCTAATATCCCATAGCACTATTCCTGAAACTTCAAGTCATTTCAAACCTACCTGACTACAAGTTCAAGCAATTTTTTTTTTAAGAAGAGTCCTATTCATTCTTTCCACCTGTCCTGAGGACTACGGATGATATGGAACATGTAGCTGTGGCTGTATTCCTAAACTTTTATAGATATTGTTTAGTATTCCCACTGAAAAATGGGAACTCATATCAGATTCTATGGTTTCAGGTATTCCGTATCTAGGAATGATTTCCCTGCAAGAGCGCTTTGACCACTCCCGCAGTATCAGCTTTCCTGGTGGGAAAAGCTTCTACCCATCCTGAGAGTTGATCCATGATTACCAGCAGGTGCTTAAGTCTGCTCACAGAAGGTATGTCAGCATAATCAATTTGCAGTCTTTGGAATGGGAAGTATGCCCATGGTCATCTTCCAACCTCCTATTTGGGTTTTGCATCAGAAAACTTCCAATATGTGGGACAAGAACTCACAATCCTTTTTACTGCCATATGTATTCCACTGGCTGCCCACATTTTCTCAATCTGGTTAACAATTGCTGTTATCCTTCTATGTGTTTTATTGTTAAACCACCTAGCCAAAGTAATTAAATATTTTCTTGGTAAAATGTTTTTTCCCCCAATAGTCCAAATTCCAATTTCATCTTTCACAGCCTCCCAACTTCCCCATTGAGTCTGTTCTTCCTGAGTAACATCTGCATATATTTGGGCTGGATTATTGATATCTGGCCAATCATCAGCAGAGGGAGTTGTTATGGCAGTACACTCATGTACAGGTTGGCGGGCAGCAGCTTTAGCTGCTTTATCTGCCAATTCATTATTTCTTTCAATTTAGATGGATCCTTTGGTATGAGCTGGACAGTGTACTACAGCAATTTCCCTTGGAAGCTTAATAGCTTCCAACAGCATTTGGATTTCAGTTCCATTAGAAATATTTTTTCCCACTGAGGTAAGGAACCCTCGTTCTTTCCATGGCATACCTGTTGCATGACACACTCCCAAAGTGTATTTAGAATCAGTGTAAATAGTTACTCACTGATTACGTCCCCACCAGGCTGCTCTTGCTAATGCAGTTAATTCAGCCCCTTGGGCACTCACTGTGGGTTGTAGAGGTTCTGCTTCAAGTACCTCCAAGTTTCTCATCACTGCATAGCCCATTTTCCATTCACATAGCACGAAGATCCATCGGTGAAAAGGATTAGATCTGAGTTCTCTAGAGGCTGATCCCGCAGATCTTCCCATAGGCAGCTGGAGTGAAACACTACCTTAGCACAATCATGTTGTGGCTCACCATCGGAGGGAGCAGGCAGTAAAGTTGCTGGATTCAAAACATTATATCTTTTTAAAGTAATATTATCCGCATTTAAAATCATTAATTCATAACGATGTGTTCTTTGTGGGGATAATGCTTGTGTAGCATGTTGCTTAAGAATCAGTTCTACTTCATACAGCATATACATGGTTGTTGGGCGACCCCGGACTAATGGTCTGCTTCTTTCTATGATAGCTGCTACCGCTTTAACACAAGAATTATTCCCTGCAGCTACGGGATCCAGCTGAGTTGAGTACTAAGCCACAGGGCGGCAGTGTGGACCTAGCTTTTGAGTAAGAACTCCACTGGCTACTCCTTTGTTCTCATGCAGAAATAGTTCAAAGGGCTTGGAGTAATCCGGCAATCCCAATGCTGGAGCAGAAGCAAAATCTCCTTTTATAGGTTAGAAAGCCTTTTCTCTCTCTGGACCCCAGCATATAGGTTCCACTTCCTCTGCCTTGGTAGCTTCTGTCAATGGTTTACTTAACTCCCCTAGTCCCGATACCTGTGGTCTGCAGTATCCTACTGCACCTAAAAATCCTTGCAATTGTTTCCTTTGTTACCGGTCAAGGTATTTCTACAATAGCCTGGACCCGTTCTGGGTCTACTAATCTTTGTCCTTCTTTTAATATGAATCCTAAATATTTTACTTCCTGCTGACACAGCTGAAGCTTAGAAAGAGATGCACGGTGACCTTTTTCCACTAAAGCAATACATAGACAAATAGTATCTTTCAAGCAATCTTCATATGTCTTACTGGCAAGTAACAAATCATCTACATATTGTACAAGTATAGAACCTCCAGGTAATATAATATATTTCAAATTTTCTCCTTGCCACCCTGGCATGTGATCCTTGAAATAGTTGCGGATGTCAGAGGTGGTTTGGTCCACAAACACGCTTGCTGCCAATTCATTATTAAAATTCTGGAGAGTCATTCCCCCATACATCAGCAAAGCCTGTCACAATCTTCCCCAGTAGTCGCTGGGGTGTAACCCTGCCCTCTGTCTACATTCCTGTACTTCAGTTCAATATACTCATCTCCTTGCAAGCTCAAATTGCATTTATCGCATTTCTAACACCCTCCCCACCCCCCACCCCCCATTAGGCAGTTATCTCTATCTGCTAAACGAGACTATTCAGAGAGAAGAATACAGTTAATCAATTTTTTTCTATAACAGGCGCTACCACCGTCGCTGATTGGCTCAGCTTTGGCCAGCGGCAGGTCCATCCTAGAGCTGGCTGGCATTGGCTCTATCGGACGTGGGGGCAGCTTCTGCTGTCTTCTCACAGGAGCCACCCTTGCAGTCCCCCTGCCACCAAAACCTTGCCATGTAAACACAATACAGTCATATCTTAAATCATAAGTTTATTATAATGTCTTTTTTTCCAACTGAGATGTAAAGTAAGTCTCTTCAGATTCTATGTACAGGTGAAAGAATCATCTAATCGCTTCACTTTCCAAAACTGAAAATTTCCTGAATTTTATATTCAGAAATGCTGGCCTGCTACCAAATTTGCTTAGGCAGTTAAGACAACACCACACAGTGCTGTATGTCAATGCCTGAAGTTAGGCATAAACATCCACATTCAAAATACCTGGCTGACTTAAAAAATCCTGTAAGACTACAACTCAAAGCAGCTTAAATACTCTGAAAATCAATCTATATTTTAGATATCTAAATATTAAGACAGCTTTGAAAATATTGACATAGTAAGGATTATAAAGCAGGATATCCTGTTTTGCTAAGCTGTACTTTCTTTAGTTACTCAGTTGTTCACAAATAAGCTTTCTAGCAAAAGTTCTAGGTACACTGAGAGATTATAAATACAGATACTAAAACAAGGGTGCTGTCTCAGCAAACACAAACACAGTATTTAGTCACACAAAGCACAACTGCAAATGAAAATCTTTCTGAACTGCAGTCACAGGGTTTTCACCAGCCTCACTGAAGTACTAATACTGAAATCTAGACAATACTGCTTTTATGATGCTGAAATTGTTCTAAAGTCTTCAGAAATTAAGTCGCTGTTAAAAGGGATGACCATACAGAAAACCCTCACTGATATTTTTATTGCTTTACCTGAACCGATGCTAGCATAGTAAAAATGTTTCTTCCTGCAGTTTCGAGAGCAATCAAATTCAACCAAACATACAAATCATGAGCACTACACAAGAAGGGAAGACACACTAGTGGTCCAGATGAGTCCCAAATCAAACGGGGAATCATACTCCTGAGGAAAAGCCCAAAGCATTGCTGCGAGAGGGAGAAGCCCTTCCCCTTCCATTGGAAAGCCACTTCTCAGGTCTGTGGAAGGAAGATGTGAGAGGTTTTGCACCATTCGGGGTAGATGTTTGAACCTTGGTAACTGTTCCTGTCATTTGTCAGAAATCATATACCAGAGGGTGAATCTCTTCTGCTGGAGCAGTTTTTGTTCTGAATAAGAAATTAACTATTAATTGTACAAGAGAAAAATGACCGAAGAGCAGATTCTGCTCAGCTAAGTGGAAGCATCTTTTGGGGGAGTCCAGAGTATGGATCCATCCCATGTAGCTTACCACCAAGAATCTAGCTTAGATGCACAATCTCTATAAACAAAAGTCATTCCCACCATTAGCAATAAAAAAACAAAAGTATAAAGGTTCTGTGCCTAAACCAAAGTGGGACTAACATGGGCTTAAGGTAAATGTAAAGTCACTTTTGGCTTCCTTTTTCTCCAGTGGAAGGAAACGTGCACCTCCAGAGTCTGATTCAACCTGAGGCCTGAATTGTTCTCTGGAAGTATTTGTCTTTCTCTTCTAAAAGCATAGGGAGAATTGAGTGACTTTAACTTATTTTAAAGAATTCATTTAAGCTTCTGTAGTTTGTGAAGTGATTCTGGGTCTGACTTACCTATCTGATGACTAAGGTCCTCACACAGCAAATTGAAATTTCTGCTCTGAATCACACAAAGCAGGAACATGAACTTGATCAGGAGATCCTGGTTCAGAAGAGTTCCTGAAATGGTCTTGAGTATCCTAGAGTTTATATAAGATTTCAATTAAAAAAAAAAAAAAGTCTGTCCTGAACCATAGTCTTATAGAATAACTTAGGTTGGAAAAGACCTCTGGAGGTCTCTTATCCAACCACCTGCTCAAATCAGGCCCAGCTATAGCAGGCTGCTCAGCACCATGCCTGGTCAGGTTTTGAATATCTCCAAAGATGGAGACTCCACAACCTCTCTGGGCAACCTGCCTCTGTGTTTGACCACCCAAAGGATGAATTTTTTCTCCTGGTACCTAACTGCAACTTCCTGTGTTCCAACTTGTGTCCATTGTGCCTTGTCCTATCAGCACACTCCATTGAGAAGACTCTAGATCCATCTTCTCTATACTGTAGCTCTATAGCCTGGTAAATAAAGTATTGCCATTGTTAGTACCAGGCCACAGGCTTTGTACTGGGTTTCCAAGGTCTTAGGACTAAGGTTTACTAGGTTTATTTTTGTCTTAACTTGGTTTGACTGACTTGGAGCTTTGATTTTGTTTGGTTCAGTCACAACATCAGTTTTTCTTCCAACCACATGGCTATGCCTAGTTTGTCTTACTTTTGCTTATCTTTATATGGTACAACAATAGCTTCTGAATAGATAGTAATAACAAGTAGTCACTCTTTGTAGAATGAAACATTTACGACGCCAGTGAGGATAGACAGCAATGTGTGCTTGCAGCCCAGAAAGCCAATCTTATCCTGGGCTGCTTAAAAAAAAGCATGGCCAGCAGGTCAAGGGAGGTGATTCTCCCTCTCTACTCCACTCTTGTGAGACCCCACCTGGAGTACTGCATCCAGCTTCAGGGTCCCAGTACAAGAAAGACATGGATCTGTTAAAGCGGGTCCAGAGGAGGGCCACAAACATGATCAGAGGGTTGGAACACCTCTCCTGTGAAGAAAGGCTGAGAGAGTTGGGGTTGTTCATCGTGGAGAAGAGAAGGCTCTGGGGAGACCTAATTGCGGCCTTGCAATATATAAAGGGGATTTACAAAAAAGACAGAAAGACTTTTTACCAAGGCCTGTAGTGACAGGACAAGGGGCAATGGTTTTAACCTGAAAGACAGTAAGTTTAGAGTGGACATAAGGAAGACATTTTTTATGATGAGGGTGGTGAGACACAGGAACAGGTTGCCCAGAGAAGTTGTGGATGCCCCATCATTGGAAGTGTTCAAGGTCAGGATGGAACGGGCTTTGAGCAACCTGACCTAGTGAAAGCTGTCCCTGCCCACAGCAGGAGAATTGGACTAGATGATCCTTAAAGGTCTCTTCCAACCCAAACCATTCTGTGATTCTGTGACTGTGATTCTGTGATTCTATGATGCTATGTAGAGAAGTACAGGTAAGAGGTAATTAAAAAAAGGCACAGGCTTGGCACTGGAGACAGAATGCCTATAAGCAGTTCACTACTGTTGACATAAAAAATGCAGACCTGGAGCTGCAGAACACTGGTTTTAAGGGTAACGAAGAGGACAAAGCATATATAGAAGGCACTATTTATAGTAAATGCAGATGTAATGTGGAGATGCAAAGTAATGAAAAAAGAGCAAGTTGTAAAAGTTTCTTAGCAAACATAAAAATGAGTCCTAGTGGATATTAAAGTGAGGAAGAAGAAAGCATCAGCATCAACATCACACTCCTCGCAGCATAGCACTTCAGATGCTGATCATTCCCCATAGCTCCCCCAAAATCCAGATGGAAACTGTCAATGTTAGGACCCTGAGGGGCAGCAGTAGGGCAAACAAAACATCAAGGAAAGTGGTAGACAGTAGGAAGTCTATGCATAACAAAGTTTACCATAGTTTTATATTACTGATACATAAACTTTTTTCTGTAAAATAGTATTATTTCCTTTATTTTATTCTCCTCTAGCCATTAAATCTGGAGTAATAATAAACCTTTTATTAGGCTGTTAAGATTTTTATTATACTAGTAACAAATTCTTGGCTTCATATATAAGGTGGGTCGCCTTTTTGCCCACAGCAGAATTTTGAAGCATAACATTCTCTTCCATTAGGTAGTTGTAGATGACAGTAGGATTGACCCTGAGGTCTCCCCTTCTCCAGGATGAACAGATCCTCTCTCAGCCTCTCCTTTTATGTCATAGGCTCCAGTCCCTGACCAGCTTGGTGGCCTCCACAGAACTCGTTCCACTATGTCAGTGTCTTTCTTGTGCTGGGAAGCCCGAGAATGGATAAAATACTTCAGATGTGGACTCTCACATGTGGGAATCATCACTTGTTAATACAGCCTCGGATGTGGTTGGCCTCTTTCACCGCAAGGGCACAGGTCTGATTCACGTCCAATTTGTTGTCCAGCAGGACCTCACCTTTTCTTAGCCAGTCAGTGCCAGTCCGTACTGCTGCATGTAGTGCAGGTCTTTGCATTCACCTTTGCTGAACTGTATGAGGTTCCCGTTAGCCTATTCCTCCAGCCTGCTGAGGTATCTCTGAACAGCAGTTCTGCCCATCAGGGTATCAACCACGCTCCCAACCAATTTCATATCATCTGAGAAATGGCTGAGAGTGCTCTCCATCCCATCATCAGATCGTTAATAAAGGTGTTAAACAGTATTTGCACCAGCATTAATCCCCAAGGGATACCAATAGCAATTACCTGTGAGCTGGGGTTTGTACTACTGTTCACAACCTGTGTCAACATCTAACGTGAATATGAATCAGAATTATTGTGTAGCAGACCTTACAAATCCACATTATCCTTGCTGTCCTAATGAGATGTAAGATTCCAAAGCACACTCAAAAGGAAATTTATTTTTGCATAAAGTGAAAGCCTTAACACCGGTCTATTAAATATCTTCTTCCTTAACACAGGCATTTTATATACATGTTCCCAGCCCAGTTCTATTTGGATTTGGTGCTTTTTAATTATTATGCCTTAAACATCAACAGGGCTATTAAATACTGAGATATTGGCCTTCTCTTCACTATTCATTTGCTTGGGGAAAAAGAAAGGCCATGTTAAGTAGGCAGTCAAGAAAAAAAAAATAGCACATATTTTGGCAGGTCTTTTTTAGAATAAAGTGCAGAGAAGAAAAAGATAATGAAAATCCATTTAAAAACAGGACTCCATATCAGACGATAAATATCAAAACAATTCAAGCTTGTACAGCAGTCAATGAGTCAGCAAGGGTTCTGCACAGGGAAGGAGCAATAGTTATAGGGTTGCTGTAAAAGTCCCTCATTTGAGCCTCCTGTTGATCCATGGCACAGCAGATCGCGTGTAACTGCAAAGATTGGCTCAAATTCGTAAGAGCTGTATTATGGACTGCACAATGCAAGTGGCAGCTGATGGTATTAGCACAAGTTGGCTAGAAATGTATTGTTTGGTTATAATCAATCATGAAAACAAGCAGCATAGTAATATAAAAAAGAATCATATCCCGTAATGAACAAGAGATCCCTTCAGAGACATTCTTAAATAAAGTGATTCAGCTATTAACCTGAATACCAAGGCACAGTAGTCACAATCCTATACACGCACATGTTGTCTGTGTATCTTCCAGGTAGCTTAGATATCACAATTATCACTGCTACAGCTTGCTGGCACCCAGCATCCCCCAGGGAACAATTAGTACACTTGTGGCATTAATATATGCTAGTGTTGGAAATATGAAGTGTAAGACAGGATATTTGCTACCTTGGATGGTATCCCATTTGGTCACCCTTTCTAATAATGTTTTTGATAAAGCGCTTGTTGTGCAGAAGAATGGACTTTGGCCACACCATTTTGGGGACGAACTTGTCTGTATTTCCTAAACAGAGACATAAATATGAGTGAGTGCCACAGAACTGCTACACCTCTTTCTGTCAGACAAAAGAAGCACTATATAGCAATCTTTACATACTCTGGCTGTGTTGAACCTAATTGCTTGCTTTGTAAGAATACAATTCAGTAAGGTTTTGGGAACCTTTAACTGTTCACAGTGAATGGATTTTAAAAGTACAAACAAATTCTGGATGCATTTATATGTACAGAACTCCAGAATAAATCCACTAAAATCAATGAAGTTTCTTAAAATTTGTACCTAAAAAAACCCTCTTAAGCAGAGAAATACTGCGCAGTTGTGAATTTTGAAAAAAAAAAAAAAAAAAAAAAAAAAAAAAAAGACCTTTCATTACATTCACTAGCAATAAAATTATAATGTCTGTCTGCATGGTTGGTTGGTGCCAGTGTCTCTAGGCTGAGACATTCCATAAAACTCACAGGAATTTTAAGCAGCCCAAAATTAGCTAAAGGTTTTTTTCTTAGAGTCAGTGCTTATCTAGATGCATTTCTTGTTGAAGGTCAATAAAACTCTCTCACTGTCTCTACTTCTTCAATGTTAGGGGTTGCTTTAATTTGAATAATTAGATTTTACCTATACAAATTATTCAAAAATATCTTAAAGCATAAATAACTATGAAAACCTTTTGAATATTAAGATAAACTAAAGGATGGATATACCATTCACAGGGAAGTGAATGCTTAAAAAACTATTTGTTCTTTACACAGCCTTACATTTACCAACTTTGAAATTTTATTTTAATATCAATAATGCCCCTTAAAAAGGCACTTGTTGGGGAATATTGCAGAGACTATCTAAAAGGTCTTTTGAATATGAAACTATGACTATTCATACCAACACTAATTCTAAAAGTTCAGTTCAGTTCATCAGCCCAGAGAAAGATACATCCATGTGGGTCCAATCAACACAGCTTACTTTTTTAATTTCACATATCAGCTACCTGAAGCAATGAACTAAACAGTGGTCCTATGCTGTCCTTAGGCTGCAAAATGTTGAGAGCAGAAAGCATTACTCTAATTATTTCAACAAGAAACAAATTACTGACACTTGTAACCTTCTATGGAGCTGAATAGAAGCAGAAATTAATAAGAGTACTGAGAATAGCGTAGTCATACCATATAAAAAAAATTGGATGAAGCCCTCCAGATCACCTACTCTGGGAGACTCAAAGATACTGAAATTACTGTTAACTCATTTCAGGTTTGCCTATAAGAATATCACACATCATCAAGAAGGAAATGAAAATGAGGGAGCAGGTTTTAAACATTGATACAAATATCTACTGGAGATGTTTTTTCACTGTATTTTTAGAGACTCACTGGACATTCACTGCTCCCTTTGAAGCAGCCCATTATCATACATACAGAATGCCAGTCAAAAATACTTCTGATGCTTCTTTGAAACTGATTGTAACACGTTTATACATCATAGCTTGTCTGTTACATCAGACTAGTAGATATGTTTGTAAGACAAGTAAGGTATCTCACAATGGATGCACATTGTTGGCAGCTGTTGATTGACTAGAAAACTAGCAGGGAATATAATTAAGTGAAGAACTAGGATTCCACATACTGGAAGTCTTGGCGATTCAGAGTATGTCTTCTGAAATTCATCGTGTGCTGACTCACTGTGTATAGCAAGTAATAGCAGAAGGAATACTGTCAAAGTAAGCTTTAAAAATCATTTTGTATCTTTATAGCAAAGCACTTCTTTGTGGTTATAAAAAAAACCCCAAAACACAAAAACACAGAAAAAGGATAAATAGGTCTATTCCTGAGTTGTTCAAAACAACTGGGAATGAGAGCTGTGAAGAAAGAGTTTAAAGTGCTAACAGAATTTGGTAGGGAGGCTGTTCCACTCTCACACTCATTAAATTTATAGTGTTACTGTCATTCACACTAAGGTAAATATCAAGAGAGAGAGTGGTCCTTCAAATATACTAAATCTAATTAAATAAGTGGTTTTCTAGCTATTTATCTTATTGCTTGTTTCAGCTTAAAATTTAGGCCTGGGAGATTTGGTCAAATCATTTATTCAGTGAGGTGAAAATGAGATCACTGTAGAGTCAAATAAAAAGCAAATTGTACAAAACCATTTGTACAATTCGATACAACCATTTGTATCACACTTATTTGTTACAATGTAATTTTAATACTTTTTTACATTTGAATTTTTCAGTTAAGTGATGTGATTTCCCCACCACTTTTTCTTAACATAAATACACGTTAGCATCCTGATTAGTGTACTCTACAAGTGTAAGTGTTTTGGTCACCTTTAAAAGATATGCCATTGCTGGATTGTGCCCCTCACAATCTACTTCTGTGTAGCAAAACAGATACAGATTGCATCCAGTTCTTATCCAAAGAGGTGGCGAAATACTGCAATTCTGATTGCAAGACCATAGACTCTCAGCATGGAATTCACCTGACCAAACCTTGAGACTGGCAATTTGTACCTCAGCTAAGTCCCCCCAGGCTCCTTTTATAGTCACTGGAGAGAAATCGTCACTTCTAGAGCAGATGCATCCTAAAGCAGACATCTAAAATAGATGGGATGAATTGCCTCTAGAAGTGACTATTGCTTTCCACTGACTATAAAGGGATCCCAGGTGACAAGTTCAGAAGTAGATACTTAATGTTAGGAGGTATGGATCCCAATATCCTTGTAAAGAAGAAATAAGTTGAAGTCAATTGTGAAATACAGACCAGTTTATTATCAGAATTTGTATGCACTTGTAGGTGAAGAAAAAAAAAAAGAAAAGAAAAGAAAGATAATGAATATTGGACTTGAAATTTTGAAAGAAAGGGTGTCGTGGGGGATTAGTATGCCAGTTTGAGCCCTGGGAGAAAGAGCTGAAATCCTTTAAGTTTCTTTTGGAGCCAATCATGTATATGGATGTAACATATTTAAACATCTGTATGAACAACCAGTTAGAGGCTGTCAATATTATTTCTTCACACAAGATTGATAATTCCAGCTGTAGATGATCTAAATTCTGTTTAAGTTCCTTTCTCTAGTTTTCCTTAGTGTGAACTAGCCAATATGAAATACTGTCTTTAGGCACTAAGGAAGAATATAAGATATCTTAATCTGGAGCTAGAGGTGTGTATAGTTTGGGAACAGCGATTACAATACAGGGAATTTTAATGGGAAGAGGAATATTAGGAAAGCTAATGCTGAAATAATTTACTGGAGTCAGCAAGTTGATTAAAAAATAACATTTTTTTTATTCTCACAAAAGGGAAAGAGGTAATGCAATTATGTGGGTTTGGGGGTTAGATTTGCTAGTATTGTGCTTCTTTATCTGAAGATATTGCAGCTACATGGGAGAAGAACGGCTAAAATTTTAGAAATCACCTCCCACAGCATTTAACTGCTGGTAATGAACTGCTAATGGTAAGTAATTTAATGAAGTTGCCTGATGCCCAAAGAAGATAACTGCAGTTAAAAACTGGCTGAGCAGATTCACTTCAGAACAGAAACCTCTCAAAGCAATGGTATTTAGGGAAACACACAAGTGGATTGTACCTGTGCTATTGCCAAAAATGTATAGCCAGACAGCATCATGATGGTCAATATTTACACAGGTACAGGTCTTCAAAGGCACACGTCTAGAAAAGATCTAACAATGCTCATTGATTGATGCTCTGATCCCCAGTCCCCGAAGTGCTGCTTCTGGAAATGATATACAAATACTGTGGTCTCTGTTAGCTCAAAGTGCCTGCAGGTAGGCCAGGTATGGTATTTCGGGAATATATACAAGCACCAGCTGCTACTTGGTATCTGTTCTTTAAACCATCTGGTTTTGGGCATACACTACACGGCACTAAAATCAGGTTATTGCTTGATCAATTCTGCCATCTAATGGCTAGATTCAGACAGGTCTTTCCACTACTCTTAAATGCTAGGTTTTAATGCAATCAGACTTTCTGCTATCTGGCAGATATTTCTATTCCGTATCAGGTTCTGAAGCAGGGATTGTTGTGCTCCCATAAGAGATATAACCGTCCTGCAGAAGTAGAATGTTTCCTGTGGCTTCTTTACTCCAGAAAGTGAAGCAGGTAGGTTCCTTGCCGTGCTGTGCGACTGCAGCTCAGAGGAGACACTGCTATGAGTTAAGACCACCTGGTAAGTAAAAATCCAAAAAAACTTCAAAGACCCTCCAATGCCAAAACCCCAGGAGGAGACTCCCTCTGGACTTAGCATGGCTTTGAAGGGAGACCCCAGCCTTAATCCTGGCCCCTTCTTTATTGGAAGACTGAAGCAATACCTCCCACTGTGCCTCAGGCTGACTAAAATATACGCAGGGAAAAAATGAAATTATTATTTGTACTCACACAGAAACTACATGAAATGCACTTGATTATCCCAATTTTTATATATTTATTTCATATGTATATTTTTATACATACATTTGTCTCACATCAAAATGTACGTTCATTTTAATTGCATCAAGCATCTTTGTTAATGGGCTGCTTGCAGTCAGAACGTGATGTGCTGATGGATTAGCCGTAATAAAATACGGTCGTGCTGCTGCAAATACCATCCTCCCCTTCCCACACCCTCTCTTTTCACAATTGCATGCTTATGGGGAAGGATGTGCTTAAATGTGCTGGAAACAGTGGAAATCAGTTCATGTATGAGTTTTCCTAAGAATGAGACAAGTAAACACTTTTTTTCTTTAATTAGGAGATAAAACTCAATCCTCAGTGAAATTTTACTTCTGCTTGGAGGATTCACCCCAAAAAAGAGAGCTTTCTATGTTTGTGTCGTTGGTTATAGTTGGTTTCACAGAATCTTTAAGATCAAAGAAAAAAAGAAAAATCAATATGAGAGATTTTCTACTAAAATAAGCATTAGAATAGGGCATTATTTGCCATATTATTTTTTTAAATTATGTTTTCCAGCAGGCATTATTCCTCCCATGAAAGCTAAGGATTGTATAAACGTTGTGAGGGGGCAAACTAGTGGGTAATGGAGTAATGTTTTTTCACCTTTACCCAAGTTGACTGACCTCTGCTGTAGTAATATACCACTGATTAGAGAAGCAGCAGAATCTGCCCAAGGTACTATAGCATTTCATGTATCCTAATCTACTAGCCCAATATGGTTTCTCAAATCAGAGGCCACCTAAATCATAGAATCATAGAATCATAGAATCATTGAGGTTGGAAAAGACCTCTAAGATCATCGAGTCCAACCGTCAACCCA
>NW_008795495.1:5366444-5370940 GCF_000699145.1 Aptenodytes forsteri | reverse complement strand
AGTTCCCCGGATCCTCCTTCCGGCCCTTCTTGTAGATGGGCGTCACATTGGCAAGCCTATTGGCAAGCAAAAGACCTGGAAGACCTGGAAATCTCCCACAAGAGCAATAAAAAGCATGTAAAAAGAGAGACTCTCTAGTGTGGCCACTAGAATGGCAATTTGAGGGTGTTCAAAGAGCAAATGCACTGCCTGAGCTCACTGGATTTAGTATCCACACCTGGAGGTACAGTCAATCAAACAGGATAAGCAGAAACAGAGCAGCTGTTTTTAAGATGTTGGTGGCATCAGAATTGGTGGACACAGAAATCCAAAGAGTTGGTAACACCTCAGTCTTTCCTGTGCAGCTCCTGAGACATGTATGCTACTGGTGAATCGAGGCTTTTTACTAAAAAATTACCTCCCTCTGCCTTGTGTTCCTCTGTGCAAAATAGAGTCCTATCATGTACAGATTCTTGACTTAGAAGGCAAAACCTACCTGCCAAGAGGTGAGCTAAAGAAATACTGAAAAAAAGGACAGGTCTTTAGTGAAAAACAAAGCAACAAAATATCCTGATTTACTTCTTATATCAGACCACTTACCAGATATTAGTTTGTTGACAGAGCTAGTCTTTCAGGATTTTCATGAATTCTACAATGCAGCATATTCAACACTTTCAGTTGCTATATCTAACCAACACACTTTTTATAGAATCATAGAATCATTAAGGTTGGAAAAGACCTCTAAGATCATCGAGTCCAACCGTCAACCCAACACCACCATGCCCACTAAACCATGTCCCTAAGCGCCTCATCTACTCGTCTTTTAAATACTTCCAGGGATGGGGACTCAACCACTTCCCTGGGCAGCCTCTTCCAATGTTTCACCACTCTTTCAGTAAAGACATTTTTCCTCACGTCCAATCTAAACCTCCCCTGGTGCAACTTGAGGCCATTTCCTCTCGTCCTATCGCTAGTTACTTGGGAGAAGAGACCGACACCCACCAATGTACATACTAAGCTGGTGCCAAGCATTATTATCATACGTGATTGGGCCAAATTTTAAAAAGTTAACTAAAGTGAACTAGGTCAGCCATTGAACATCCCTGATGTGGTAAAAGCTATCATATTTCTTTATCCCAGGTGAAAAGTTGTCCAATTGCCTTATAAGGAAAAAAAAAAGAAGAAATAAAATCTGTGCTTCACCAAAAAATGACAAAGCTCTCTGAGCTGCCCCTGACAGATTATTACCTAGCAGAGGCACATCAGAGATCTTCTCTAGAGCCCAGTCACAGCCCTGAAGCTGACATTGTGTCCCAAAGTTCAGGGGTCCACAACCCACAACCGTACTCACCACATGTTCACCCATTGCTTGCTGGAATAAAACACCTCCTTTGCTTCTGGGCCTTGTAGGAAAAAGCTGAGGAGACTGGGTGTCAATGGACATTCCTAATCACAGATGGCTGAAGGATTCAGTGCATTGCTTCATCAGTGCTTATGAAATAAACCAAACAATATTCAAGAAAAGACCAGGAAGAAAAGATAACAATACAAGATTTGACTAGGCCAACAGGTTAGAGAACTAGGCAAATCTGTTGTCAAAGGTTTCTCTGTACCTTGTATATTTTTTCCAAACCTGTAACTGTGGTGATTGCTCTGGTTTACAATTAATGCAGAAATAACACAGCAGAAAGCCTTGCAGAATTATCCCACTTAGGCTGCAGGTCCACACTAGAGTTTGGCAATGACAAAACCAAGGTTTCCGGTGTCAGTGACTGGCTCCCACCTTGTACTGCACTTTTCTATCCTTTCAGGTCTGCTGACAGAGCTGATTTGTGGTGCACTTAGCAGCAGATCTAGCTATAATCTGGTTTAAAAAGAGCACCTCTCAACGAAGGGATTTTTTACTGTAGAATAGGTGGAATCACAATCTGCATGCGCTCTAGTAATTTATGATGTGGTATTATACCGTGTTTCAATAGTGACCCATTTAGTCTAGTAGGCTAATAGTGATTTGCATCAACCTTTCCACCATCATCAGTCCACTGCCTAATTTTGCAATCTTACCAACAGCTGACATTTTTACTTTCTTATCCAGGCTGGTAATCATTTCATGTTATACAAGAGACAGTCATGGAAGGTTTAAATTCAATGTAGTCCCAGGGAATAATTGAAAATTAAAGAATATGTTATGTATAAATGTTAATCCATGAAAATGGAATTTTCAAAAATGGTCTCTAGGTAGAACTAAAGTTTGTCTTTTTTCTTTTTAAGCTGGAATTCCAGAGTCTTTTTTCAAAATAAAAATGCAGTCATTTTTTCATTTAGAAACACTGAGCGGTCTTTTTAAGATCTCAGTTCTGATTTTGACAAGATCGGAAAAGCTTTCAGCTGAAATACTAAATAGATCATATGAAAATATAATATTACAATGCATGATAGAATACAAAAACCAGAATAAAGTAAATCATGAAGCTGAAAGAATTTATCTTTATTAAAATGAAATATCTAACCAATAGCAAAGTAAAAGATTTTTACACTATTGAAACAAAGTGAGAGGGGAAAAAATTAATTTATTCTTTACCCTTTAGAAATGTCATCAAGTGACATTTTTTCTGCAAAATTTTGACTGCAGCAAAAAGATATTTCCAAAAGAAAATTTATGTATTTTTTTTGTTTGGGTGGTTGTTTTTTTTTTTCTCAATTCCCCTCTGAAGAACACACTGTTTGACCAATCTTGTTTGTTATCAGTATCCATTATTTGGGAAGCATTCATATGTAAGGATTCTACAGGTAAGATAAGGATCCTGTTGCATTGAGAACACACAAACTGAAATGGCCCCTAGGAATTCATTGTTTATATATTTTCCAGGTAGAAGGCATAAGAAAGGATGCAGAAGTCCAGAGCAGTAAAGATAAAGACCATATGGCACTTCAGTGGTTGAGTCAGAAGGAAGAGTCAATATGCTGTACAGGAGACATGATTTTTCCTCCATATATCACCCTTAGCTTGAGTGCAAACCGATTCTCTTACCCAGGAGCCTTTTCTGATACTCCAGAGAAAAGTGCTGATTTTTTTGCTCTTGCATGCTTCAGTATGCAAGAGCAAAAACTTTCAGTTTTCACACTGGTGTCACTGATTTGATAAGCACTGTATAGAGGTAGAGCCTGATGCTTGAACAGTCCAGGGCTCTTGACAGGCTTGACAGTGTCCTACCTAGCTAATCCCTACTTTCTCAGTTAGCCCCCTGCATTTCTGTTTCTTCCCTTCACTTTATTACCCCCTTTGATGTTCTCTTAGTCTTTGTTGACCTCTTGAATACTCCCCTGAGGGCTGGTGACATCCTGTGATTCATCTTAGGACCTTATCATTACTTTCTGATGGCTCTCCAGCCTTCTTAAATGTCCCCTAACTGCTACCAGCTCAAGCGTGTACATTTTAAAGCTCTCTACTGCTCACCTTCTTTCCTTCTTCACAGAGTTGTCTCCCTGCTTATCTTTTACCTTCCCTCTGTCTGTTTATATACACATAGGAGAAGATGGCTATAAAGAGGTGGAAAGCCTGAAGGGATTCTTGGTAAGTTGGCTAGCATTCAGGAGTCAAGGTTTTGGCAGGCAGAAGTCCATGAGAAAGGACAGGCAGGACAGCTAGCTGGAGAATATAATTTATTTAAAAACAAACAAACAAACAAACAAAGTAGTTATATATATTTCTACAAAAACTAGATCAAGATGGGGGAACAGGGAGGAAAAATAAAACAAAGAATGAAACCTCCTCACTGGTAAGCCACGTCAAACCATAACATTTCAAGCCAAATTTAAAAATACAAGCTAAAATAGTACAAGATGAATAACACTGTTGAACTACTTTCTACAGCACAGCACAGACAGACTGTGGCAAAGGCTGTTTGTGTCTTCTTCCACGATTCCATAAACACCTTCCACAGATCAACAACCGTTGGGCCACACTGGGCAATTGGCTTTCCTCTGCAGGATTTTAATTCATGTATAAAATAGAAACAGAGATCAAAACCAGAATAAACAAAAAAGCAATAAGTTGAATACATGTTGCAGAAAGACATGGCTGCTGGATGCAGCCATCACGACCCCCACCGGTGGTTATTGCTTAAGTGGGGAGGAGAGGGAGCACACCGCCACACTCCGCCCCGTGACTATAGTCAATTCATCTTACCTTCACAGAGTGGTGGTACAGTCACCTCTTGCCTCTGTGCCATAAATAGTATATTGATAGTTTATGCGCTTATAGATCCACGATAAGTAGACAGGGAAGCACTGCTATTTGTTATGCATTAATTTGTATGGTTTGGGTGGTTGAAGTTGGGTTACTTGTTTTATCATGTACCAAACCTTTATATACAATATAGTTATAAGCAATAGACATATTAAAGTTAGAGTTAGTAAAATCACAACTGAGTGAAGCATGAAATTAAAAACTCCTGTTGTTGTCAGTGACCATCCAAGAAGAGTTTCCCACCAATGGTGTTCTCCATCCTTCTTCA
>NW_008795495.1:5351645-5364520 GCF_000699145.1 Aptenodytes forsteri | reverse complement strand
GTCACCTCTTGCCTCTGTGCCATAAATAGTATATTGATAGTTTATGCGCTTATAGATCCACGATAAGTAGACAGGGAAGCACTGCTATTTGTTATGCATTAATTTGTATGGTTTGGGTGGTTGAAGTTGGGTTACTTGTTTTATCATGTACCAAACCTTTATATACAATATAGTTATAAGCAATAGACATATTAAAGTTAGAGTTAGTAAAATCACAACTGAGTGAAGCATGAAATTAAAAACTCCTGTTGTTGTCAGTGACCATCCAAGAAGAGTTTCCCACCAATGGTGTTCTCCATCCTTCTTCACTCTTTCCAAGACATGGTGTACCTCTTCTGTATCATGATAAACGGTGTTTAGATATTGCTGCCAAAACAACTGCTCTTATTTCTCCTACTTGTGCGCTGCCTTCACCTTCTTCTATTACTTGTTTGACGGTGGTTATACCTAATGCAATGGCCTGATAGTGCCATTTACCGTTTACCCTTTTTGCTGAAGCATCCGTAAACCAAATGTTTTCTGTTGGTGTACCCTCAGTGAGGGGTGGTGCATCCAGAATTGGTGAAGGTTTGAGAGGTTGTTGTAATGCTAAAGGGTTTGTGTTTATGGGCATCTGCAATTTGGTAACCTTAGTGGGTCCTTCAGCTAATTGCATATTTTCTGCAACTCCTGTTAGGTAGGCATATCATTTTCTGATAGTGGGTTTTTGTGCAACTCATTCTGGGGAAGCAGTCCCCTTTAGGATTGCTTCTAGTAAATTAAATGGTCTTCTGGTTTACACAGGTTGTCCCTGATGTATTTTCTGAACTTGTTTAACTGCTCGGACTAAGGATAAAAGTCCCTTTTCACATTCAGAGTATTGTTGTTCTGTTTCTTTAAATGTGGTTGAGCTAAACAATAAAGGTATTTTTGGCCCATCGGGGCCAGTTTGGAACAGGTTACAGTAAGTAGCGTGTTCGGCGAAATCCAATTCAGCTATAATAGTGTTGCGGGGGTGTACTGGTCCCAGTGACTGATATGTTTTTAATTCTTCAGTTAGAGTTTTGACCGCTTCTTTATGTTCTAATTTCCACTCCCGGGGTTTGCCTTTCCATAAGAGAGAGTATAATGGACGGGAAATTATAGAAAATCCAGGTACATGCTTCCTCCAGTATCCTAAATCCCATTAATATTGTTGTAACTCCTTCCTTGATTGGGGCATTTGCAGCTCTTCAATTTTTCTTAAGGTATCTGGAGGAATCACTGCACTGCCTGCTATCTACAAAGTACCTAAAAATTTTACTTCTCTACTTGGTCCCTGACATTTTCTGAGTGGAATCTCAATTTCTGCTTTATTTAGTGCTTGCCGCTGCCACTTCCCCCACCTTCTCAAGGGGAGTTCCTCCAATCAGAATATCATCTATATATTGGTACAGTTTCACTTCTTGGAGGAGTGACACTGCCTGTAAAAGTTCAGCAAGTGCTGCATGAGCAATTGTGGGTGAATGTTTATACCCCTGTGGGAGCCTGTTAAAGGTATACTGTATTCCCTCCCAAGTGAAACCAAACTTCTTTCTATCCTCTTCCTTCAAGGGAATCATAAAGAACATATCTTTTACATCTAGTGCTGCCATCCATGGGTGTGCAGCTGCTTGCAAAGTAGCTGTTAAGCTTGCGATGTTTGGTACAGCAGCTGTTAGCGGGGCTGTATTGGCATTCAGGTGCCGATAATCAATTGTTAAACGACACCAACCATCTGGTTTCCGACCTGGCCAGACAGGTGAGTTTTATGGGGAGTGGGTTCTGGAGATAATTTGTCATTTCTCCAAATCAGCTATGACTTCAGAAATTCCATTTCGTGCCGCAGCAGAAATCGGGTATTGTGGTACGTTAGTAATTTTTCAATCAGGGAGGGCAGGGCCTGCGCGAAGTGCGTGCACTGTAGCCTCCCGATTTCTACCAGGGTTGGGATCGGTGTTTGAGCCGAAGGACCACACGCTGCCATTCGGCAGGTGCCAGGTTCGTCCATTTAAAACATCAAAACATAAAATATTTTCATGATGATCTTTAATTGCAAAGCAAGTAGTCGACATGTGCTTCTTGCCCAGGAGCCATAAATTGACCTTGGCAGTTTGGCACACAATACTCGCTTTGTTCACACCAGTAATCTTAACTCTGCCGTCCGGATCGCATGCCCAGCTTCTCGGCATCTTGTTGTGTTAATATTGAAATCTGTGCTCCTGTATCTATTAAAAATGTCACCAATTGTCCTTGAGGACCAAGTGGAATTAAAATATATATGGGCCATCATCACTTATCCACTGATAAGCCTCCACTTTCTGGACAGGCAGGCCCAATTGCCTTCTGGACATTACTCGGTTTTTGACTTCATGCCCTGCAATTCCTCCCTTTCTTGATATGCAGCCACTAAACAGGTACCTAGCATCTTACAGATAACTCCTTTCCCTTTTCCATCCTTTATGCAGCCCCTAGTTACTTTTAGGTGCTCTTCAACAGCTTCCCAATTACACCAATTGTCACGAACCCATTCTTCCAGGAAGTTGAGACTTGGGTTCATTCCATGCCTCCATAAATACTCGGTGATACTACTTGCCATCCTGCCGACTACACCAATTTGTGGCAGAAAGAGTGATTCACTTCACTCGCAAGAGAGAAGCAACAATATATTTTATTGATATAAGACAGTGAGTTAACAAAGTTCAATGGTAAACACGACAGTGGTTTAACAAGATTTGATGGCAAGGTACACTTGATTATTTACTGCATAGAGGACAGGGTCAGACAAAACTGTCAGGGAGACCCTCCTGTTGAGTCATGAGGTTCAGAGACGACCCCTTTGCGTTCAAAAGTCCTTCTCAGAGAGGAGTCTAGGTACAGCTGGATCCAGACCTTGTCCCAGACTTGGTCAATGGTTTATATCGAAAGGATTATATATGTGTAATCAGTCCTTTATATCACTTAGCTAAGATTACAAAGTTTCAGCGCACTTATTCCCAGTTCACTTACCGAGTATCTGACACGATAAGGATTCTCTCAACCTCGAGGAGTAACCTTGAGAGGTGTCCCTACTCAAGGGGAGATCCTGGCGTGCAGCCCGCTGCCGTGCAGGAGAGCTCAATGGGCCCTGGGCTGTCCACTATTTGTGGAGTAAGATGATTGGCTTATTTGACTTATAGTCATATTCGCATATCAGCAAGACATCTGTGTTACTGTGCCAGACAGCCCGTGACTACTGTGTTGCCATCCGTCTCCCCAAAGTCCAACTTAAGCCGGATGCAGCCATCACGACCCCCACTGATGATTATTGCTTAAGCGGGGGGGGGGGGAGGGAGCACACCGCCACAGTACAAGCGTTTCCACATATGAAGAGATTGAAAAAAGTTACACACAAAACATAACTGACAACCAAGAAAGAAACAACAAAACACAGAAAGGTAATTTGCACCTAATAAAACATGATCACAAGGAATCCCACTTCCACAATGAAAAGTGAGTATCTTACGCTTAAGCCCCATCCTATGACACGACAGATCTCCAGCAGTACATGCTGTGTAGAAATAAAGCAATGTTTCTCTTGAAACGTGTTTCCCTTTGTCTTGATACAGATGTGCATTTAGGGTAGGGTTTTTGTAAGAAACGTAATTGTAGTTTACCTAATATTGCCATCTAGTGGTATAAAAGCGACTCTGAAACAATCCTCTTTGAAAGGACGGTACCGTTCCATGATTTATACACTAATGTAAAAAAGAGTTAACCAAAACATAGTGTTAACAACAGCACACAAGAAAACGGAGCTCAGTTTGCAGGACAATGCATGCCCCAAATATTCAGTTAACTGTGACTTCAAGAACACAAGCCAGCAGAACACTGAAATATTGAAAAAAGTCACAGACAGGGCATGCCAGTGCTATGAAAGTAATATGCAAGACACAAACTAACAGCTTATAGCTGGTTTAAAACAAGGAAAATAATAAACAGCCTACCAATTACAATATGGTCTATGACATAACATGAATCACCACCTCCACTAAGCATGCCACAGAACACACAACTCCCTTCATGGTGAGGAAGCTCCATCAGAAACATCTGTCCCTTAACACAATAACCTGATAAATAGCTTAAGCAGGGAAAGCTTAAAAGCGACATAAATGTTCCTCAGATCTAGCTTAGGTGTCTCACAG
Organism: Aptenodytes forsteri; assembly: GCF_000699145.1. Taxonomy (NCBI): domain Eukaryota; kingdom Metazoa; phylum Chordata; class Aves; order Sphenisciformes; family Spheniscidae; genus Aptenodytes; species Aptenodytes forsteri. Next base: position 5,360,339 of record NW_008795495.1, on the reverse strand, counting down.
TTAGTCTGATTTTATTGTCCTCCATTCCCTTTTCAGTCATCAAGGGAAAATAAATACTGCCACAGGTAATTTATCCTACCCTAAATTGGCAGCCAAGGTAAGTCTGAAGATGCCTATTTGTCTTCGGTGACTATGAAGGGAGCCTAAGGAGATCAGCTTATATTAACACCAACCTAAGCTGATCTCACTGCAGGCAGTCATGGGCCAACTCAGGAAATGCTCAAGGGCAAAATTTTCTAACATAGCTTTCTAAATTTAGTTGCCTAAATACACAGCCTGAATTCACAAGCACTGAACTTACTACTTTGTTCTTGATAGTAAAAGCCTCTTCCTGAATTTTCTCATTTTCCAAAAATCAAATGCACTTTGTAACGCAAGGGTGACACCAAAACACGAAGGAAACCAAAAGATAGTAAATTATTTACCTGTTAGGTAGTCACAGGGCATATGGGGCATGCTATGGGGCTCCTTATGTAAATGACATCTGGTAGATGTGAAAGCAAACTCTGATTTTCGTATGCCTGATGTACACACAAGTTTGGTCATCAGCAAGGAAGAGAAAAATTTGGTGACCTTGAATGCGGACACTTCAGCTAAAATGAACTGAACCACTGACAGCAGGTCCTCATTTCTCTTCACTGGCTACAGAGAGAATACATGGTGACTACACCAGATGTGGACTGTTTCATTCAGTGCCACCTGGACATCCTTGAGTATTCTCATTTGCCTCCAGCTTCCACTCCAGAAACACCAGGCTCTTCCAAAAATCCTGTTGGGACCCACAGGGTCCTGACAGTCTCAAATGTCTCAAATACTCTAGTGTATCCAAAAGGGCACCGGGCACCTAATTTAGGCAACTGGCTATGCTGGGAGTTTAAACACCTAGCTCATATGATGCATTTAAGTTTAAAATTTACAGCTGAGGTTCAGTTTGGGCTTTTCAGACCTGAAGCTGGATGTCTATGCAGATGTTTATGTGTGGGTTGATGTCTAAGCTCCAAATGTAGCAACAGGTGATCAGGGACCTGATTCAGTTGCAAAAAGCATTCAGTGTCAACTTAGATGCCTGCTGGATCTAAGACAACCACGTGGAGCTATCAGATGTGACCCAGGAGCAATTGGAGACCCGCTACATTCTGAACAAGAAGCTGAAAGCCAGGTGAAGCTCCCCAGAGCAGCTCAGATAGTACTAGACTGCAATGAGAGCTACTGAGTTCAGATAAAAATAATTAAATCTAATCTCTATTTTAGTCTCAGACAGAAGCATAGGATCACAGGATAATTCAGGTGGAAAGGGACCTCAGGAGGTCTCTAGTCCAATCTCCTGCTTAAAGCAGGGGCAGCTATGAGGTTGCTCAGGGCTTTATCAAGTCAGATTTTGAAAACTTCCAAGAATGGAGACAGCACAACCTCCCTGGGCAACCTGCTCTACTGTCTGACTGTCCTCATGGGGAAAAAGTTTCTCATTACGTTAGTCTGAAACTCTCCTTTATCGACTTATGCCCATTGCCCCTCATCCTCCCACTAAGCACCACTATAAAGAGCCTGGCTCTGGCTCTTATTGACCTCCCCATAGGCACTGGGGGCTGCTGTTAGGTCCCCCTGCACCCATCTCTTCCCCAGGCTGAACAAGCCCTGGTTCCTCAGCTTCTCCTCACAGAACAAGTGCTCCAGCCCCAACCACCCTCGTGACCCTCCCCTAACTCACCCTGGTTTATAGATGTCTTTTCTGTATCAGGGGGGTCCAAAACTGGCTGCACTATTATTGGTGCAGTCTAGTGAATGTTGAGTAAGGTGGGGCATAATCCCTTCCCCGGACCTACTGTCTGTGCTTCTGTTGATTCATCCCTGGGCTCTACTGGCTGTCTTTGCTGCCAGGGCACACTGATGACTCATATTCAGCTTGCTGTCCCCCAGAGCTCCCAGGGACTTTTCTGCAGAGCTGCTCCCTAAACCATCAGTCCCCGGCTTGTATTGCTGCCAGGGGGTCTCGTACCACCAGCCTTGATTTGGTTGCCTAAGGTCCTGCGGCCTTTGAGATCTCCAAGTGAACCTGAGAAATATGACAGTCTACAGTAAATCTGCACTCTTCTGGAGTGGCAGGTGGAAGGGATACAATAAGGCATCTCAGATGGCTCTAGATATTTGTGTTTGGGCCAGAAGCATCTAAGGTCTGGAGCGGAATCCTCTCCCTGCCCAACTTTCAAGCACCTCATTGTGTCCATCCTAAGCATTTACCAGTGACAGTCAGACAAGCACATTATGAAGAATGGACTATGTTAAGCATGCAAAGGAATAGACAATAGATTCATGCCGTGAGGGCTATGAAAGACAAATTGAAATGATGAGCTATACAGTAGCATTAAAAGATGCAACCTTTAGCCACCAGAAAAACTCAGTGATAAGATAATACACAGAGGGAACTTAGACCAAAAAAAGAAGCATGATTAGTGGTTATATTGGAAGACATGAAGAATGAAGAGTCTGAGGTTAGCTCAGTAAGGAAAAGGAAAAGAGTCTGATGTGGCTTAAATAAGGGGAATGGGGAGAAGCTGTAATATTTAGACACTTTCAAAATCTGTTGCTTAGCTTTAGGTTATGAGTCCGTATGTATTCCGTAATTTAAAATATCAGCTAATAAGGCTTATTGTAAATTGATTATTAGCCTGTATTTTGTATTTCAAGTCTGTTTTCAATCAAAAGCTGTCAGACTTATTTTCAAACCATAATATGATCCTGAAAGATTTTTATCATCCCTGGAAGGAAGTCTGCGGGTAGAAAAAGTGCTTGGCATACCACAAACTGCTTGGAATCTGGCAGAAGGAGGACTATAAAATCCCTTATATATCCTCTTCAAAAGATCACAAGAGACGATAAATATTTATAATAGTTCATGCCAAAGGTCCCTCTAGACCAGTATCCTGTCTCCAACAACGGGAAGAAGAGTGGATATATGGCAAAGAGTTAAGGAAGGAGCAGCAATACATTTCCCAGAGTACTCAGCCACCTTCCAGAGTTCTGCAGCTTTGGACCTTCTTGAATCGCAAGTATTTGATAGCCCCTTCTGGATTTCTCTTCCACAAAGAACAGGATGAAGAGGCGTCAGCCTGGCGTTACAGCAGAACTTGTGATACAGAGCTCCAATGACAAACCCAAATCCACCTACTTGTAAAATGACAACCTAGTAAAAGAATGAGTGCTCTGTAATCATAGAACTCGATACAACCGGACAAGTGCAACTTTTCACTATTCTGCTGCTTTTATACCTCTGTATGACTTCCTAGTCTATAACAGTATGACAAATTCACACAGAATCAGCTCCTTGATTTTCCTGCCCTCTAAGATTCTTTGGGAATTTTTTTTACTCAAAAATTTTGTAAAAATGTTGGTTAACTTTTATTGTATAGGTTTTAACAACTTTCTGCATCTTGAGAAAGATTTTATATGAAATACTTTCTCTTGACTTAGAACTATATGCAAGCCACAGGTGGTATCATTTGAACCACATCTCACTTCTATCTCTGTACTCAAGGAGAAATATTTATTCCTGAGAAAGAAAACTTTCAAAAATATTCAGAATAAATATTAAGGAAAATTCTGTGTTAACGGTTGCACATGATGGCAAAAGCACAACCTAGGGTGAGGAATAGAGGAAGGTGTTAAGGTTTCAGGATTTGGATATGTGCTTTGAGGTTATGGATTAGAAAAAGGCACTGGGCTAAAAATTAGGAGTAGGGTTGAGGGCTTTGGTAGCGCTGAGGGATTGTGCTTGGACTTAGTGTGAGGGCCTGGCAAAGGTGATCTCTTGATCTCTGTTCCAGACACATCACCATCTCTTCAGTCCTCCTTACCTCCACAAAATCCCACCGCTCTGTTGGCTGAGCTCCCTCCTGCCCAGCCTCCAGCTCGTGGACAATCAGCTGCTGAAACAGAGGGGCTCTCACAGTCAACAACCAAGTGCTTGCCTTCTAACCTGCATCTCCCTCTCCCATCCCACGACCTCCCTGCTCCCCTGAGATCCATAAGGGGCTTTGGTAGGGCGGAGGGTTAGTGCTTGGATTTTGGGTATTTCTTCTTCACGGGGGGTTACAGGGTTGATCTGTGTGGGAAGAGGTCATGGACTGCCCTGTGCCGGGCACAGCCCATGCCAGCTCCACAGCAGACAAAAAGCATGCACTGTGTGACAGAATCAGAGGAGTTTCTGGAGCCTCTGCAAAAAAATATTAGGTGGTAAATGCTGAGACAAAGAGACAAGGAAAGAACCAATGATGCTAGAGCAGAAGACACGAGACAATGCCTGAGAAAGAAAGTAGAGCAGGAGAAATGACGAAGAATTGCAGCCTGAGTAGGTGCTGGAGACAAAGAGCAGCCTGAGCAATGGCTGAAGCCAAATATCAATGTGGACAGGGACAGAGAGGAAACTCAAGAAGTATGACTCTAAAGGGACTGCGGCCGGTGGAGGAAACCATGTTGGAGCAGTTGAGTAAGAAACAAGGAGCAGCAAAAGAAAAAGAACTGCTATGCACCAACCCCAATCTCCTGCACCATCCGTTGCCTCACCAAAGGGTCTGAGCACAATGCACAGCACATGGCTTAGAGGCATGAAAGGGGAGAGCAGAGATGCCCAGAGGGAAGCTGAGGTGCTCTCCCTCTTTGTTTATTTTTTAATATTAGGATCAGTAATTAAAAGTTTTGTTAATTGGCAATAAATTACACTGATTGAAATTCCCTGTCACAAACCTGTTTTTCTGCCCATCACAATCATCTCCCCAGGCTTTCACTCCACAACCTCACAACCCCTGCCCTTCTTCTGCCTCCTGGGGGCCTAACACATGCAAGCTAAGGTTAGGAAGGGGGTCTAGCACCCGAGGCTTAGAGTGAGGGGGTGAAGGCCTTGGGTTAGGTGGCTAAGGCTTCAGGCATCTCATTAGGATTTCTGCTTAGGGGTTTGCATTCAGGCCAGAGCTGGGTATTGAGCTCATCTTCGAGGCTTGGGATTTAGCCTTTGGGATTAGCGAAAGGCTTCAAGTGAGGGTTCTGGGTCTGCTTAAGGTTCCTGGTAAGGGGATAGGCTATGGGCTAGCTTTTTGAGTTGTAGTATGTTTTAGAAAAATTACCTTTCTCAGTCAGTCTTATTTTGGCTATCTTATACAGAATAGTTGTTTGGTTTCGTATTTGTCATACACTTCTAATGGAAGTTTATATCAAACTGTGTTTTGGTTTGACCTTCATTTCATTTAGTATATTTATACTAGATTTATTTGTTTCCTTGTTTCTTTTGATGCTCTATCTATACTTTTCCTTGGAGTTGGTGAATTATTGCAAAGATCTACTATATCATAACTGAAAGCAGGATTTAGGACATATTCCCTGTGAAGATAATTAAAGCCTGATACGGCAAACAGAACTAGGGACCATGCACACGAATTGCATTTCTTGCTTGTTACCAGCAAAGGGAGCTATTAAGCCCTCCAAAATGCTACATCCCAATGACTAAAGGGAAATGGGAACTTAAACTTGAGTATTAGCACTACAACGAATATGTCCAATTAAATTCCTTATTGCCTGGACTTCCGTTGTTTATACATAAAATATCGCTTTTTTGCCTTTTTTTTTTAATAACAGTTTATTCCACAATTCTTTGCACACATTGTTGATAAAGGGTGCACCACCTTTCACAAAAGTCACAGCCTCCTTGTGAAAATTATCTAACTTTCAATCACATAGTAGCAATAACTGCATAAAAGGAAGCTTAAGAACCTCTTGGGGATATCGCATTCTGACCAGGTGTCTGTCATCATCCTTTTGTGACACATTTGCATTGTGACTGATTGATAAACTGATCTTTTGCTCTGCAGTAATAACATCTTATTTGGGCTGCCTTTTATCTCCCTGAGGTAGTGATGAAATCATTGTGCTTTCAAAAGGTAACTACAAAGCCCACACTGTAACACACTAGTTACATGAAGATTAGAGTTGATAGATCATGAAATGTTCTTTTTGGTCTTTCATCAACTCACTGTACACTTAAACATAGTAAAGAGCACAAAGTTCCCTTTTAACCTCTCAAAGAAAATCCAGAAGAGAGGAAAATAGAAGTGGGTGGCTATAAAAAGTAAAGGTGTTACTTTCCTCTGTTCACTCATCACTTAAACTTGAACCATCTGTCTTACCATTGCCAAGTTTAAGGAAAAATAAACTTTACTGTGTAATGCTATCTGCTGGCAGGTATTAATAGCATTCCAGATGATCTAGTATTTACTCAGCAAATGCTCTAAGTGTAACTGAGCATTATAAAAATACACTGAAGATCTTTGTTCATTCTGTAAAATAGCTATGATAAAGGAACTACATTTGTATGACAGAAACAAAAAAATGAAAAGCAATTTGGAATAATAAACCAGCACGGTTCATGTTATCAAACGGCAAGGGAGCTGCAAGAGAAGAACCACACAGTCTGAAACACAGGTGAATTGGTTGTAGTTTAAGCACCTGTGGTGCAAGCTGGGTGCTAGGGGCTGGAAGGCAAAACAGTGATTACTGCCCCAGCATTGTTTCATGAAAACATGTCCAAAAGCCCTGGGACATATAGAACTAGTATAGTTCAGGCATGTGGGTTTGTTGAGTGGGTACTGTTTTTCCAGCTGAAGCTATAAAATACAATTTGAGCTGATTTAACATTCAATTATAAATTAGAAGAAAGAAAAAAATTATCCATTCTTTCCATTAACAGCTCAGCTCCTGACTTTGCCCTTCTGTCCTTACTTTGAGCTCACTCCAGCCCTCGCCGGACTCACAGAGACAATTCAATTTGCTAAACTTTCAGAAAACTTAATTTCCCCTTCTTATCCCTCCCTCTCACCCCCTCAAAAAAAGTGAACTGTTTTGTGCCAGGAAGTTAGTTCAATCTACTTGATCCGGGACTGCATGAGTGCCAGAGGTGCCTCAAGAGGCAGGACCATTCAACTAAAACTAGGGTGAGGAAAGACTGGTGGTACTGCACCATGTAGCTTCACTCTCAGCTCCTGGCATAAGTGCAAAACAGATCATTTATAAGGAACCTGCTTCCAGAAAAATCCATACAGGATTTTTCTTCTTACTGGTAGGATCTGCTTTTAAAAGAATGATTAGATACCATAACAGAAACATTTGGAGTCATCACAACTGAAAGGGTGTATGCTGCTACTAGATTGACTCTAGTTAGCCTAACTCAGAATTTATCACATTCTTCTCTTTCGGTCCTTTACTAGACTGTCCTCTCTTCTTTCAGCTGCAGCAACCTGGGCTTCTGACTTTTATATGGTTTGAATGGGTTTATATGGTTTATGGTTGGACTCAATGATCTTAAAAGTCTTTTCCAACATAAATGATTCTATGATTCTATGAATGTTGGTTTTAAGTGTGCCTTTCTCACCCTTTCTTAATTGTTTCCTCTTTTCTTACATGTTTATACACCTATACAACCTGCCTACACATCACAATATGCCTGTAACATTATAAGTATGGAAACAGCGTACATGAATTTAGAAAGCCCATGACTAACCTACTTGTGTCTTGTTTCAGTCATAACTGCAGTGAAGAGAGAAGGCATGGTCTGCTTTCTGCATGGCAATACCTCAGTTAGTCCATGGCTACTTTCCTTGAAAAAACATGTCCTTACTCATGACACAAATGCTTCAAGAATGCTTTTTTTTCCTTTCCCAAGTTGCTAGAAACATGCACCTCTTCTATTTCTCACAATATTTCATCAAGAGAAAAGGCACAGTGTGACTCTGGGGCACCACAATCTGAAAAAAACAGGAACCTGGACATCATGAAACCAGAACGGCAGTGGTTGGCGGTACAATTTTCCAAAAACAAACATCCTTTCAATCACAAAACGATCTAGGGGTTAGTGGCCTCTGTTGATATGAAAATCTTTAAGAGGAAGAAACAGCCCTTTTGAAGAGATAGAAGTCTTTGAGAAAGGTCCCCCACCCTAAGTGAGCAGATATGGGTTTTATCAGCTTTCCAGAAAATCTCTGCATTTATAAATTAGCCAAGTAAGAATTATATTCACAAATGTGATGGTTTCTGAGCTCCAGTACAGCAGTAATAATAAAGCACAAAGCAGTACGCAAAACACCTTTGATTATCAATTCTGATCTACTTATGTATCACTGAAATCAAGTGAATACATTTCATCTTCAGTGGAGGTGCACTTCAAAAGCATCTGATAAGACTTTGGCCTGATTTAAATCAACTGAATCAACTGAAGACGAAGTTGTCTTCAGTCAAAACAGAATTTTACGCATAGAGCTGAAGGGAAATTTTTAGATTCTGTCTTTCCTTCCCTCACATGAGGGAAAAATTAAAGCAGCAAAGGTAATATACCACAATGAAATGTCACAGGTTGTTACTTAACTATGGCCAAGAATGTGATACCTGTATTCTTACTATCCAATTTAAGTAAATATTCAGAGAACGGACTACTATGGATCATGAATAAAATGATGCAAAACTCACTTCTGTGACTTGTGATCGTGCCCCTGTACTCGGCCCTGGTGAGGCCGCACCTCGAATCCTGTGTTCAGTTTTGGGCCCCTCACTACAAGAAGGACATCGAGGTGCTGGAGCATGTCCAGAGAAGGGCAACGAGGCTGGTGAGGGGTCTGGAGAAGAAGTCTTATGAGGAGCGGCTGAGGGAACTGGGGT
>NW_008795495.1:5337289-5351377 GCF_000699145.1 Aptenodytes forsteri | reverse complement strand
TTGACGGTTGGACTCGATGATCTTAGAGGTCTTTTCCAACCTCAATGATTCTATGATTCTATGATTCTATGACTTGCTAGGCTGTGGAAAAATCTGTCCAGTGAATTCATGAGGGAATGTGAAGCATTAAAAAGGATAATGAAAAATAGTGATGGGAACATAAGAGTGAAAGATATTCCTAGATCATCAAGTCTTTTCCTCTCCTACCATGGGAAGCAAGATTGTTATTTATTTTCTATAAATGCAGCACCTTCCATCTTCAAACCACTTGGGTTTCCTATTTCTATTTTTTTTTGACAAATAATCTCTTCCCACTTGGAGGACAATCTTCTAATTTCTAATCCTAATTTACTCACTGACAGTTTATATTCATTTATTGAACTTACATGCCAGGCATGTAAAAATTTCTTCCCCCACCTCACTTTTACTATCAGAAATATTATCTCCTCTCAGCTCTCATTTCATTAAGCCAAAAAACCTATGTCTTGCTGGTCTCCCTCTGCCTGACAGGTTCTCTGTCTTCCATCCTGAACCTACCCACTATATTTGCAATTCTTCTGGCTTGATTTCATTTTTCTTGAATATGGGTGACCCAAATGATATGCAATATTTCAGTCACTGATAAGAATTTAAAGCAGTGTTATCTCCTCTATGTCCCCCACTTAGGCATTGTAGAGCTTAATAGAGCTGGCAGGGTAATCCAGATTCTCCAAGGCTGGCAGGGTGGTTCGGAAGACTTACACTAGGCGTATAGGTTCTATAAACAATTAAGAAAGAAGAATTATTTTGAAAGCCTAAGTGAAATGTCTGTGTCTTTTACTGTCAGCTTGGTCCATCAGAGATGAGAGCAGAAACCTCCCAAGCACTAAGAGCCCACAGAGTCTCTGAGTGCTCTGGTTTCTTTTTAGATACTATAATTTTTTCACCTTTTACTAAAGTTTTCTGTGAGAGGAACAGGCATGGATTTTCCTGGAGTACTGTGTCCAGTTCAGGGCTCCCCAGTACAAGAGAGACATGGAAATACTGGAGAGAGTCCAACAAAGGGCCCCCAAGATGATGGACTGGACCATCTCTCCTATGAGGACAGGCTGAGAGAGCTGGGACTGTTCAGCCTGGAAAAAGAAGGCCTCAGGGGGGATCTCGTCAATGTATATAATTACCTGAAGGGAGGGTGTAAAGAGGACGGAGCCAGGCTCTTTTCAGTGGTGCCTGGTGACAGGAGCAGAGGCAGTGGGCACACAGAGAAACACAGGAGAGTCTGGCTGAACATCAGGAAACACTTTTTTTACTGTGAGAGTGACTGAGCATTGGCATAGGTTGCCCATAGAGGTTGTGGAGTCCCCAGTCCTTGGAGATATTCAAAAGTTGTCTGGACATGGTCCTGGGCAGCCGGCTGTAGGTGACCCTGCTTGAGCAGGGGGGCTGGGCCAGATGACCTCCAGAGGTCCCTTCCAACCTCAACCGTTCTGTGATTCTGTGCCCAAGGGAGGCCAAACCGCCTGTTTGCACAGTAGCCCAGGTGCTGGAACTCAGCCCCAAAAATGAGATGAGCGTTCTGGGTAAGCACAGGAGTCCCACTCCATATCCCATTTGCAAGACTACCATTACCACCAAGCTGCAGTGTTTTGTCTTTTTGTGCATTCTTTGAGAGCATTTCTAGAAGTAGCAAGTCTTCTTGCTCCACCTCTGTGGAGGTACTATTTTTCCTAAAATATCAACATATTTGATCAATGACATCATTGTTGTTTTCTGTACAGGCATGTGTCTTTCCTTCTTTCCAGAACTTTAGATCTAGGTAACAGTTTTCTGTTCCTATTCTTATAAAGAAATGGAAATGTTTTCAGTTTATGATTTGCTTTTTTTGTTTTGTTTTTTTTTCACTAGAACCCACTTCCGATTACTTATTCTGTTGAAAAGCACCTTTCCCCCTCATTTTGTTTAGAAATGCATTACCTTTTACATGAACTCTGGTGAGTATCACAGTCTTCATGTTTTGAAATGAGCAGTCCTTTGTGGGTGCTACAAGACCTCAAAGAATTGAACCGGGCCAATATCATTCCCCAGAGCTACACCAGTTTACACCAGGTGAGTCCTCCAGCCTCAGACATTTTAATGCTGTACTTTCATACTAAATATGTGAACCATAGTTATTTTAATTAAATAAAAGCAACAGCTTTAGGCACCAACCAGCCATAGATCTGAATTTTCTCCTTTTGTTTTGTCCTAGTGGTCTGACAAGAAAAAACAGGAATTATGCTTCAATCTGATGTTAAGAGTCAGTTTCCTCATAATGTTTCATATCAATCAGCCTAGATTTGGTGGCAGGAGGATGTGAGAAATTATTTTTTATATTTCTTGGGCACTGGGACTTAAAGTAACACCGTTAGTTATTATATTTCTCCTCCACCTGGATACATTTCTTCCTTTTCTAAAAGGCAACTGCTTGCTCACTAGTGTGTAGAGAAGGAGCTGAGCAATTAAGCTAGGTTTCTAAATCTGAGATCAAAATATCTGGTGGAAGAAATAATCATTTAACAAACAACACCCGTAACAAAAGAAACAACTGAACACGAAACATCCAGGTTGCTCTGAAATTCAGCCAGGCCTATTCTGTCTTTTCATCTCCCACATTTACAGCAACTGGAATGCTCGTTCCTGAATTTAACATTGAGATAAATATCACTGTCACCACACATTGCATATTTGCAGGTTCTTTATAATGGCTTTTGCAACTGGAGATGGATTTCAGTGCACTTCAGGGAAAGTACAGAGACTATGCTTATCCTTTAGAAATATCGTTATAGTTAGAATTTCCAGGATTCAAGTAAGCTGGAGTTTTAGTCTTTGATGTACTCTAAACCTCCCACCCTACTTCCTCTAAAGGCATATTAGAGAAGACAGAGAGCATTTTCATTGTCAGTCACTTCCTTCAGAAATCCAGTAGATTAGCCGTATATGCGAAGTTGTATATAGCCATTTTTGCTGTGAAAGTGCTGCATTGATAATAAGTGTAGTTTTGATTCACTGTTTTAGTGATAAAGAAATCTGGTTACAGTAACTCACTGCTTGCTACCATGTTGGACCATGCTGACTTCCCAACAGGGCATGTTCCCGTCCCTGCAGAAATCAAGGAACAAGAGCAACATGGTCAGATGAATCACTCTCTAATCTCTCAAATTTTATGGATTAGATCGCCTCCAACTACAGTGTAAATCTAGACTTTTAGCTTACATCTAGACCCTGCAGCATTCATATTTATAGTGTGGCAAGTTTAATATCACCTGCAGATCTCCAATGGATTACTTTAGCTTTGTCAATACATTTTCGTCGCAAAGAGCTGCATTAAAATAAAGCCTAACTAGAAAGTAGAGAAACAGATGTCAAATCTTTAACATTACTGCTACCCAGACTACAGGAGAACCAAACTATTTCAAGGGAAAGGATTATGGCAAGAAAACTTTAAATAGAAGTCAAAATTATATACAACTCAGTTACATCCTAGATTAATATACTGCCTGAACCTGTGCCTCAAGACACTTGAAAAGTGGATTGTTTATAAGAGTCACGCGATATTGTTCCAAGGAGGAAAATTAAGTCTACTACCAACAATAAAAATACAATAATTCCAGTAAGAAAAAAATGTTTTTTAAATAACTACCTGAGATTCTTTTCAAACATTTTAAGTGTTTACACTTAGTGTTTACAGTCTTTTTCTGTAATCAGAAAACGTAGTGAGAATGTACTTGGTTCAGAAAATCAGTAGACAAATGATCTGACCACATTAAAAATGTGAGGATCAAGTTTACAATGGTATTGGGAACACTTGTATTTTTTTAATTGCATTAAAATAGAACCACTCAAAAATGAGGAAAAATTGTACCATTTTGGCTATATTTTTCCCCATTTCTGATTAAGAAATCCAATGAAGTATAATTGCTTTTTTCTTATATTGTGCCAGTCTGTATTTGATTTGCCAGCCTGAGAAGGTTTTGGCCGTGGTTTGCAGTCCAAGAAACTCCAACAAAAGATTATAGAAAATGGGCCAATATCATCGCATAGGATATAAAATATGGAACACTTTGTAAAATCCACTTGAGATACAATAGATGACTCAGGTTTAGGATAAATGGTAGCAGAGATAAGGATAGTAATGGATGGTAGAGCATTGTTCAGAATAATCACTCGAGCAGTTACAGGAAGAGTCTTCCCAAAATACATAGCACATGGGTCAGGGTGCTTCATGCTCTTATCAGCTCAAACTCAGACCTAACTCCCAGGTTGTACATTTGTATTAACTCTCAAGAACACCATCACTATTCATATAAACCCTAAATTATGACAACTTCAGTACGAAGTATCCTGGCTCTGATGCAGGCTTCATCTAGGACCCTGGGCATGTTGCCCAAAAGTCTGCTCTCAAGTTCCTGACTGGCAAAATGAGGATTGTCATTTCTCTGTGTCAAGGAGCTGCACTGAGGATAAATGTGCTGCTCTCAGAAGAACATGTATACTGTTTGGTGCTCAAGAAATTCATTCAGTCATCTCCAATTTAAACTTCATCCAGTATAAAAGCAAGAGACCAGGACTGTGGAGGATTAATCAGAGAAGGGAGTTAGGTGCTCCCTGCACAGCCGATGGGGATAGTTAACAACATTGATAGGTCCAGTCAGGAGCTTGGCTTGCTTGTAAGAAAATCTGAGCAAGTGGCTAATCTCTTCGGCAGAGCTGCATGAAACACCGTTGGGTTCCCCAGCTATTTCTATCAGTCAAAAATTCCCTTCAGAGCATAGGCACCTGAGTGAACAGGATATATACTTTGAAAATACACCTTTCGGTTGCAGTAGCATCCACATTTGCACAATAGCACTCATCCAGAGGACAGTTTTAGGAAGACTATGGTCCGTAATGGCTTAGATTAGAAGTCGATCTATCCTAACTGGCAGTGGCCAACATAAGTTCCTGCCTGGATGTGTGCTCACAGTGAGCAGCAATTTCTGACTCATGATTTTTAAGCCAGAGGTGTTGTCCTTGATGTATTTTTCTTTTAGCCATTCAAGCAATCACTTTTGCAACCTTCCAAATTTTTAGCATCTACAGCATCCTCGGGAAAGGATTGTGAAGAAGACCATGTGACGAACCAGCTCCTATTTTCCTGTTTTAAGTCAGCCGCTTGCTGATTTCATTCAATTCTGTCTATTCTATAGACATAATATAATACACATAAATGGTGCTAGGGCCAGGGAAGAAAGTGCTTATGTTGAAAGTGAAGGAGGCAAGAGAGAGGGCCAGTTTTGATCTGTGTTAATCTCAAAAGTTTTTGAGGGCAATGACAAGATAGCTGAGATTACAGCAGCCTCGCTGTGACACAGGCAAGTAATTATGGCTGCCACAGAAAAATGAGCATAGAATAATAAATTAGTAAGCTTTCATTAAAAATTATCTATTATTTTCTCATTTTAAGATCCTTCAGTTGTAAAGAAAATAGGGAAAGATACCAGGAGAAAATCACTGTTTTGTATTTGCAATATTTCAAAATACTGAAAGAAACAGCAACATCTGGAAGATTTCACAGTACAAGTAGATGCAGTTCCTAGTAAAGTAATCTCTGTGTAGACACTCAGAATGAAAGATAAACCACCTCCAAACAATTTACAGCTGAATGAAGATACTGGAAGTACACAAGATATTGAATAAATTTTTTCTATGTGTGTTAATTTCAACATTTCCTTCATTTTCCTTAAGCATCCGCCTTATTCAGAAAGTGGGTAACACAGCCAGTTACTGCTGAGCTGAAATTTTTCTTAGACTATTTGGGACAACAGCAGCATGAGACAAGCTGCACAATTTTACTCAGCTGCTTCTCACATACATAATTATCCAGATTTCAAACATAGCCATTTTAGTATCATAGCTATGAAAAAATGTGAATACATCTGTTCTGGGGCCAGGGGGGTGGGGGGGACGACACTTAATAAAAAGGCATCTCTCTCACTTCCTTAGAAAGCTGCAACTCTCAACATTACACGAAAGCTGATAAAAAAAGAGGATCCAGTACTGATTAATTTTACATTAACAACACAATCTCTGTGCTTATTCTTCACAAGCTTCTCAGGAATTCCCAGCAACGTATGGTACATGGAATGTATGCTATTTCCACAGAAAGGAAACAACAATAAGTTTCTGGTTTGGGCCACTCAGTAATGAGATGATAGCTACAGGCAACTGTAGCTAAATTTAACCTAAGAAAAGATACAGAGATAAAATATCTCTTTTGGGTTCTTTCAGTGTTGCTGTGTATAAAAATGAAAAAAGCTTTATTCTTAAAGAAAAACAGATTAACCAGAAATTATGCTGTGGCCGTTCTTACTCAGAAGTTGATAGTGATTGCAGCAGCTACAGAAGTTTAACTCAATATGATAAATAAATCAGGATGAAGAAAATATATAAAGTTACTTGCTTTATACATATTTTTATATACTAAAATGAAGTTTGTTACTTTGTGAGGGAATGCAAGATTAACCCAAATTCTGGAATGTGATACATCCTTTAAGCTTTGAAAAAAGATTTGCTAAGGATACAGAACAATATGTATATACATATTATACGCATTTAGCTTTGTCTGTGCTGCTTGCAAATACTGTATTAAGGCTGCATGAATATTATATTAAAGGTGGAAGCTGCACGCGCAAGTTTCCTATCAACATAGTGTTCCTGCACATATTATTTTTAAACATGGAGGTGCTATCACCAGGCTGAGTATAGGACTGATTCCCACACACAGTCATCCTGACCCATCTGAGATCCCACATGGCCCTCAGCTGCCTCTACAGAAAAGCACGTGTTCCCATAAGCTTCACATCATATCTGCCAGCCCCGCGGTGATATCCCTAGCACCTTCGGAGGTTTCAAGTGGCACTTGATGGCTGTGTCTTGGCAAGCAAACCGGGCTGTAAGTGTTAGACATCTACATCTTAGGCTAAGCTTCCCTCAGCTATAGCCCATGGAAACAATCCAGTGGGCAGTTGAACTGACTTTGTATACCGCAAGAAAAGTCTTGAGGGTTTATTTTTCTCTTCATAGGACTCCAAAGACCAGCTCAAACTTAGAATATAACTTCCTTGAACCAAATTTAGGGCAGACACTCAAATCTCCCCCCTCACCCTTATACTGCGATCTCACTTCTGCTAATGTGAATATAAGGCTTCTTAATGCTCTGCTTAATGCTCTGATAAAGAGTGCTCCTTTTGCAACGTGCAACCTCACACAGCAAGCAAAAGAGAAAAATAAAAAAACTACAAGAAGTCCTGCTTCCTCTTCCCTTCACTTGATGGCTGTGTCTTGGCAAGCAAACCGGGCTGTAAGTGTTAGACATCTACATCTTAGGCTAAGCTTCCCTCAGCTATAGCCCATGGAAACAATCCAGTGGGCAGTTGAACTGACTTTGTATACCGCAAGAAAAGTCTTGAGGGTTTATTTTTCTCTTCATAGGACTCCAAAGACCAGCTCAAACTTAGAATATAACTTCCTTGAACCAAATTTAGGGCAGACACTCAAATCTCCCCCCTCACCCTTATACTGCGATCTCACTTCTGCTAATGTGAATATAAGGCTTCTTAATGCTCTGCTTAATGCTCTGATAAAGAGTGCTCCTTTTGCAACGTGCAACCTCACACAGCAAGCAAAAGAGAAAAATAAAAAAACTACAAGAAGTCCTACTTCTCACTCTTCCCTTCTAATTCATGGTGGCACACACAGGAACTCTGTGGGTAAACGAAAACAGGACGTTGTTTGAGTCCCAGAGGAACAATTAACAAAATTAAGCAGTCACTAAGAGAGGGCTGCAACAATTTGACTGCCAGAAGGTGTAGCCAGAGTACCTTTGGTTGAGATGGCCAGTAAAGAACAATTCTCTATAAGCAATTTTACTGATAAATTGGAACATGATGAGGATTGATAATCCTTTAATAGTCTCATGCAACAGCGTAAATCTCATTACATGTTTATCTTCTTGTGATATTCCGGCAACCATGAAAATAGATTATATTTTGTTAAACCACAGACTAAACAGCACCTAAACAGCACCATAGCTCCAGATTTGTTGCTTCACTTAGTGAGTGAGACAGCATACACCTAAATAGTGCAAGGACATCTCACAACAATAATTCTCCCATTTAACAACAAAAAAACCCCAGACAAGCTCTGTTAGAAAAGAAAGTCAAAAGGTGTTGAAATAAGTACTCTGAAGAGAAAGAGAAGTCTTGCTGTGGGCTGCCCAATTAATTTTGCTCAGCAAACTGTGCGAAAACTCTGTTCTCCAATTTAGCATTGTTCAGTTGTCAGATTAGATCAATTCTAATTAGAATTTGCTACTTTTCCTAAGGTTGTTTGTGATCAGTCACGCTAAAAATATTCCAGGATGTTGAAGTTTTATTCAGGCAAAAATCAGAAGTGAAAAGTTGCTCTGCTTTATTGCTAGACTTGAAGGCGCATTCTTACGAAAGAAAACCTTATCAACAGTTCATTATCCTTGTTTTACTTAACACCTCTTGGCCTGAAAGGTTAGGGTAACTTCTTGATTAGTGTCTTGTCTTTGAGAATGGTCCCAAAAGCATTCTTCAGGCTTGTCTTGTTATAATCTAAACTATTTAACTTGCATATTCTTTTAAATCTGACATGGTCATAAGTCCCACAATGTATTTAGGATACTTTTTCGCACTGCTTAAATACTGTTTTGTTTATGTTTATATTATGTATGATTGACAACATCATTAGTGTCCTTGTCAAGATCTTATCAAAGTGATCAGCTTCAGAACAGCCCAGCACCCCAAAGATCCCATTAGAACATCTCCTTCATCCAGGGTAAGAACATTCTTTATAAAAAATTACTGTCTCATGAATGAAACACCTTCCACTCTGTCAAAGGCTTATATTTTCTAATTTCCCATTTCTATTCTAGCAATTAACAAACCTTCAAATTAGTCAAGCTTCTAGAATCCAATTATTTTCTAATTAGGCCACTAGAATTACTGTTGAGTAGTCAGTACATGACACTCCAGATACTACATTTCCCCAATTCCTTCACTGAAATGCATTCAGTATCCATGCACAAATAATACTTCCAATTTACATATTCCTTAGAAATGCTCTACCATAGTTGTCACCTCCTCTGAATTCATGGTTCTGCACAGCTTGAAACTTTTCTAGGTCTGCTCGTCCTCAGTGCTTAGAATAAAGGAACAGTGGGCTCTGATATGACTATACTCACTCAGCCACTTGGCAGGTTGGTATATTAGAAAACTGATATAGCATTAGCCCAAGGTAGGCAAAAACTGTCTGAAGAGGAAATAAGAAATCAGGCAGAGTCAATCAGGATCAAGAAGCAATTATAGAATCATTTATGTTGGGAACGACCTTTAAGATCATCGAATCCAACCATTAAGCTGCCAAGTCCACCATTAAACCATGTCCCTAAGTACCACATCCACATGTCTTAAATACCTCCAGGGATGGTGACTCAACCACTTCCCCGCACAGCCTGTTCCAGCGCTTGACAAATCAGAAGGTCACAGAAGAATAAGAAAAAACAATAATGGTTGTTTTTAGAATATCTGGAGCTAAGCAGGTACTTGGGCACCAAGCTCCATTTCTGTTTGGGCTCACTTGTGAGTAAAGGACAAGGTGAATTGCAAATCCAGATTTGCAATCTGAAAAATCAGCTCAGACCAACAAGGAAAGATAGAGGCAGATTGAGCACAGGAACTTGGTCTTAATCTCAGAAGAGAACACATTTCTAATTCACAAAACCTATTCTGTGTGTAGGAGAACAACAATGGTTTCTAATCTGGGGGGGAAAAAAAGTCCGTGTCTCATATGGAGGTTGCCTGGAGCCAGGTGCTGAATAGATATCACTTTTTAAAATAGCATAAAATCTTGAGGTATGTACATCAAGATGGACTTACTGATCTTTGTTCACAAGTTCTAGGCATCAACAAGTTTCTATGACTATATGACTCACAACTTCCATGAACCATAATTACCTAGATAAATCTGATTTACAAGCTGTGAAAATGGTGTTATGATTCACATCTGTTACAATCCCTCCTAATTTTCTTCCATCATCTGAATCATACTATGATATAATTTGGTGGATTTGATATATTAAGCATAAGGCACATTTCACCAAGAGTTATGAATAAAAAGAAAAGCAATAATTGCACCTAAAATTCAGACTGAAAGCGTCAATTGATTTCACTTGTTTTTCATTATAATTGAATACATTTTAATAGTGCAGGAGTAACATTTATGATATGAATCATTCCCAGGTCCAACTGAAAGGATGAACAGGCCAACAGACTTGTTTCCAAAGGTTTTCAGGGTATGGCCAACCTGAGAACAAAAAAACCAAAAAATGCCTGCCTTATTCAAAGCCTCAAATACTTAAATCATTGAGTTATGAGTTTAAAAGACTGCTTTATTTTGTATTGCTGTTTGTATTTTGTATTGCTGCTAACATGCAAAATAGATTAAAGTCTACTGTAGTAATTTTATTTCTATGAAATAATGGGAACAGGTGAACTCCAAGAAAATAAATCTAATCTCCAACAAAATTAATCTAAAGAAAATGCTTATTTTTAGGACACTAAAGAGGTCTTTTTTTTTTTTTTTTCTTTTAATCAAAACATAGTTACATTACTACTTAGGCTATGAAAAAAACCTTATCTTTACAAATTAATAACAAGTCACATTACCAAATACAAGGAATGTGGATAATATTAATGCTTCACAGAAGAGATCTGGTTCAGGTCTCCTACTGATATATATTGGTACAGCTATATTTACGTTTTAGACATGACTTATTTCCAGTATTCTACTATGGCTTGTTGTATCACATAATGATATTCAACAATTAAAGTTATTTACTTTAGAACTCTATTCAAGTGTAGAGTTCTAAAAAGAAGGAATAAAATGAAAGAGTATAGTTAGCAGCTTGGTTTCATAAAATCAACCAAAACCCTTTGATCTTTTCATGTCATATACTTCTTTTCCCACTGAGATGATTTTTTAAAGGCATAGGAAACAGAAAAAATGGGAATAATTCCATGTAGCCATTGATTAAAATACTGCCACTTTCAATGGAATAAATTTGCACACGATCAAGACTTTTTTGTTTGTTTTAATCAAAATGGACTGATTTGGGATTTTGAAATGAGACAAAAAAAAAGTTCTCATAATTTTTCTTTTTTCTGCAATGATGAAGATAGGATCATCACAGGTTCACAGATTCACAGGAGAATTCAGGTTGGAAGGGACCTCAGGAGGGCCAGAGCAGGGGCAGCTCTGATGTCAGACCAGGTTGCTCAGGGTTGTGTCCAGTCAGGTCTTGAAAGCTTCCAGGGATAGAGACAGCACAACTTCTCTGGGCAGCCTGCTCCACTGCCTGACTGTCCTCAAGGGGGGCTGCTCCACTGCCTGACTGTCCTCATGGGGGAAAAAGTTTCTTACAACATCCAAACCTCCTATGTTTCAAGTTATCTCCGCTGCCTCTCATCCTCCCACCATGCCCCATGTGAAGGGCCTGGTTCCATCTGCCTCCTGACTTCCCCATAGGTACCAGGGCTGCCATTAGGTCCTTTCCAGCCATCTCTTCTCCAGGCTGAACAAGCCCTGATCCCTCAGCCTCTTTTCATAGGGCAAGCACTCCAGCCTCCAACATCTGGTGGCCCTCCACAGAACTCATTTCAGTTTATTAATGTCTTTCCTGTACTGCAGGGCACCAAGCTGGATACAGTACTATCCAGTACGAGTAGAGGGGGATAATCACTTACCTCTTTAAAGTGCTATCCAAAATCTCAACATGACTACAGAAATTTCAGTTTTGCTTCAGATTCACTAAGTAACCCTTTCTGATGTGTTTCTTATAAAACCACAGTATTTTTCTCAAAACCCAAGAAAGATTAATAATTTAGTGAAAACCATTGTTTCAAAAGGCTATTTTTTATAACTTTACCTCTAGTTTTCAGATGTGACAGTGAAGGTTATTGGTCTTCCCTGCCAATTTCTTCTGTTTGACTTTCGGCCCTGACTATATACACTGATAAAAGAATGTTAGATTCCCATAGCCAGTTGTGTGTCTCTTACCCTCTGCTATTTCCTCAGACGAGCCTTTTAAACCAAGCTAAAGCAGCACTACACTTGTTTCATGGAAGGCATGTCTATTATTTGCAAAACAAACAAAAAAAAATCCTGATCACAGTTATCTACATGATTTTATGATTTCAGACCTGAAAAAACCAAACCACCAACCACACAAAAAAACACCCCTCTTAAACATATTAAAATAAAAATTATAAAAGAAGACCAAAAAACCCACAAAATAAACTTACAAGGCAGAATATAACTTCTCTACTAGAATGTTAAGTGTGTGTTTTTTTCAGTGATAAGGAAAGGCTTTTTCTTTGGAGATAGATTTTATCCTTGTTCTTATCTTGTCAAATGATTGTAAAATAGCTAGTAGGAAATGCTGCTAGGGCACAAACATTACTTATCATCTTAATTCATTCACTGTCTTTAAATATGCATGTACCAGCAACTAGAATTATGTATGTCAGTTGGCTCCATTCATAGACCTGAGGTCTGCAGACCGATAAAATCCTGAGTAATGCTGATGAGGAGTTTAAGTAAGTACCTCGTGAGAATTGTTTGATTATTTTTCTCATATCTGTCCAGGAGAGATTTTTTTTTATATCCATGTGAGAGGCTTTCTGTAACCTTGTCATATTTCTCATTCCTTTGCAATACTCATAAATTCAGATGCAAAAAAATTCTGATTGAAGAATTACCTCATGATCATCTCCTACAAAACATCAATTTTTCACCTTTACAAACAAATAACTGCATCAAAAATATATGTCTAGCCATCTAGTTGCCTTCTTTAGAAATTTGCAATTATACTCATAATCCGTAACACCAATATGGAACAGAAGTCCATCAAGTGCTTTTTCAAAGGCTTGTTTTGGTTTTAATTTGGCTAGTTCAAATCTAGCTTTACTGTTATAATGTGGACCATTTTGAACCAAGTATAATTGTAGAAAGAGATCAGAAGCAAAATTTAAAGTGTACTGACATCCATTCCTAAACTCTATGAATTACAGCTTCCTAATTAGGGTCAGGGCTAGGGTTTCCTAAACTGTAGGAAACAAAAAGAATTAGCAAAGGTTAAACAGATGAATGTAAACAGACAAAGCTATACACCATCACAGATGCAGCAAACAAGCATACTACAGTTTTAGTTAGCATGTTATGAACTCTGATTTAGATCTGAGGTCTTAAAATCACCACAAATTAAGAAAACAAAGCAAAACAAAACCCACAAAACCAGAACAAAAAAAAGATAGTGGAGGATCTCTTACAAATAAAGCTATAATGCCAAGGGGAAAAAGGGGTGAGGGGGGCTTGCTACTAGTTTTTGAGGTTAAGTATGGTCTCTGATAAGCAAAGGCTAAATTTCAGAGCTGGAGGGTCTTTTAAGAGGCAGCAACCCCCTTTGATCACATCTGAAATTCTATGATTTAGAAAAATAGATCATAATACACACAGCCAAGTTCCCTAAATATGTTGGGTTTATAGGAAAAACACACTCTTAGGTTACTAAGAGCTGCTTGACACAGAGCACTGGCCTAGTGGGTGCACCTTAAGCACAGTTTAATGAGGAAGCATTGCTGTACTCTGCAATGCCTTCAGCTCCGAGTAACCAGAAGGTGTTTCACCACATCATCCACCTAATGGCAAATTAGCCTTTAGGTCACACAAACATCACCTGCCACTGTAAATTTCACACTGGAAATGAAAGGCTGTCCATTCCTCATCAGCAAAAGATGGTACAGAAAATGATGGAGAAAAACGGAAATGACAGGAAAATTGCAGAGAAAGACACACACTAAAAATGGGGACATTTTACTGTCTTGGAGAAAAACGGAAATAAATTGCAAATTGCAGAGAAAGACACACACTAAAAATTTTTACTGTCTTGTTTTTTTTTTTTCCCCCAGGAAAAAAAAAAACAACATAGTTGAAAATTTAATTTTTTGG
>NW_008795495.1:5281322-5337279 GCF_000699145.1 Aptenodytes forsteri | reverse complement strand
TTTTTTTTTTTTCCCCCAGGAAAAAAAAAAACAGCATAGTTGCAAATTTAAAAGTTCTTGGAGAAAAATAGCTAGTTTTGTATATCCACTCAAAATCACTGCCCTTAATCAAATAAAAAGTCCTCACAAGTTATGTTTTAGTGATGTAACCCCATTTGTTTAGATGATGGATATGCACTACTTGAGTCACTTTCAGTCTCATTTTTGAAGGCTTGATTATAAAAGATGATTTTGTAAAGCAGGGACCAAGACCTTTCTTTCATTAACCAAATTAAGTCACTCTCAGTGCTCCAACCACTACACCCGTAGTTAAGCACATAATTCAGAAAGCAACAGAATAGCACACGATGCTTCTTCATTGCTCTCAAGTGTCCTGCACATAGTTTCTCTGTGGATTGTCTGCGAGAAGCGAAGCGTGCCGTCTCAGCCCTGCATGAGGAAAGACAAGATGCACAAATCATCATTTAAGTAACCTACAATTTTATTAACCCACTTAGAAATACTGGGCAGCATATCAGACAAAATTTTTCACTACTCTCTCTGTGATTGTTCACCCTTGCTGCTCTACATCATCCCCCTTCCAGCTTGGTCCCAGGCTGTTCCTGGTACGTGGTCGTCCTCTCCCCCATGATGATCTGGTGACGTTCTGTGACAGATTTCTGTCATCACAGATTGCCAGCTTGGTCACAGTACTGGTAGAAAAGCTCAGTGTCCAGTAATCAGGATTCATAGGATGGTGGAAGACAGCAGCTAAAACTGCTTTCCTTTAACCCATTCTCAGCTCCAGATTGTTGGACAATGAAACTCTATGCATTTGACTACATTATTTGAGACTTTTAAATTGGCAGAATGTTAATCTAAACTCCCTCCCTGCAAAATGGACATTTGACTGGGAAGGGAAAACATCCTTTCTGCCTCAGCTAATCTGTCACAGAGGCAAAACTCCATCTTGGTCTCAGAGGAAAGAAGGTATCTTGATTATAAAAGCAAATCCAGCCTCTTTCTAATAGACGGCTGGGAGGGTGAAAGCTGCTGATCAGGGGCCACAGCCATGGAACAGAAATATAACCTCTCCCCAGTGATCTTTCCTCCTTTTACCTACTCTTACCACTTCAGTTTATCTCCTGACTACATGTTAACCCTCCTTCTAATCCTCACCACTTAAAAGACAGATTTAAAGAAACTATCTTTGTTTTCATTGTCAGACCAAGAATAGAAGTATACTAACACAACTAAAATCTCCCCATTTGTCTGCTACTCTGATCCTTATGACTCTACCATCTCATTATGGTTCCCTATTCTCATCCTCAGAATTCTGCTCAAGTTTTACTATACCTCTTGATTATGAACTATTATGTATGCAAAATCCTGTGAAAGACTATGTAAATAACGCAAGTTATGACAATCTGTTCCACCAGTTTTTTGCATGAGATGAAGATGTACTAGAAAAATAAAAGCAACGCCTATTACATTTTAAGTTAAAGCCCTTTAAATAACAATCAGCATTTTAATTGGATCTGCTTATGTTCTGCATTCTGTCATGTAATGCAGGAATTAAAATTCATTTTTCCTAACGATATTATAACTTCTAGAATTTCAACATTAGTTTATGCAGAAAGATGAGATAGCAAAGAGAATCTTTCACTGAAATTAAGCATGTCCCAGTGGTTGTTGAACTGTATTTTCCAGTATTTCTAAAAGCACACTGGGTTTCAAACAGGGGTCTGACATATCTAAAATTCCACCGTTGTTTATGACCAGTGATTTAAATCAACACATATTGCCAAGCACTCATTTTCCAGAAGCTGGGGACTGCTGAAAGTGGAATCAAATTCCAACAGAACTGGCCTGTCTGATAAAAATTAACCCCTGAAACTGAAATGCTTTAACAGTGGGATGGAAATAAATACACTAGTTAGTTAGATGGTGAGGGAACAAGAAAACAATCACAACTTGATTTCAGAGATAGTAGGTTATTATATCAACATGTGCATGCTCATAAACATAAGCTTTAATTGACCACCATATGCTAAATGGTTGTTAGAAGTATGAATTAAAAAAAAAAAAGCCCCAAAACTGACATGGCCATTATTTTAGATTTCTTAGATAGTTTTGTATTGTAGTTGAAATTTCGATTTAGAAGGACCTATATAAGCTTTTCTTTTGATTCTAGACAGATTCTGATTTTCATGCCCCAAATTCTGCTTAGGCAGTGAGTAAAAATCCAGAGCAAAGCTTAGCCAAGATTACCAAGTTGTTCTTCTTTGGGAGTCAGAACCAAATTCTTAATGGGTTTGGCCTAAAACATGCGCTACATTTGAAATCTGGCCTGACTTTTTCCAACAAGGAAAGCCAGCCATAAAAGCTGTTCCACAGCTTGTTAGAAAAGGTGCCCTTCAGTCTACACCGTTAATAAAAAGCCTGTCACGACACCAATTCTTGCTAAAGTACCATTCTTAATGTGCAGATGTTTGCAAGGTAGGCGTCCAGTCATAGGGATGTTACTAATTCTGGTGGAATACACCTGCGTTGTGCACTTTGTAGAGGAAGAGGACACGGGTGCTTTATAATTCACACGTATTTAGGAAGTGTGAAACATTCTGTTTTGAAATAAAGTTAGATTAGAGTCTCCCTTTTGAATATAAATAGGAACTCAGTGGACTAATGGTTATTTAAATCACTTTAATTATCCTTGAGGAATCTTATTATGTTAATAAAATGTCCTCTCTTTGCGTCATCAGCATAACAAAGCCAGATCTTCCTAAATTTGCACCTCTTGACACTCTCAAGTTCATCTTCCGTTTCCTCCAGCCGTATTTCTTTAAACCCCGCACCAACGCCACATAACCTGCCTGTCATTACCTTGTCTGTCTCTTTTGTAGGTGACTGAATAGTCTATTCCTCTGAAGTTCATCTGTTAAACATATTCTCCTCGGTTTGGGAGGATTGTTTTCCCTTGCCTTTCACACCGAGGGACTCCTTGGCTCCAAGCTTCCCATGCCACTAACTACTATTTAGTCCTTTTTTCTTGCTGCCTCGAAGTCCGCAGAAGTGATTCATTAAACTAACGACCCTCAGCTTCTTCTTATCAATGAACCCAAACAATTCAAAGTGGTCCACTGAGGCTGCTTTGCATAACAGTATCCATGCATCTTCGCTAATTTAGGAAGCTAAGCACGTAGCATTAAGAGCTTTTATTATCCAAATCCATCAGGTAAACAGTGACCTAGGATCAGACTCCAAGACAACATTACTTTGTTTTGCATAGCATCTTGTGTGAAACAGATGCTTTACTACCAGGCCAGACGAAAGAAATATTAAAAGTTTGTTTTCACTGCAGTCCAGAAACCTCACAGAAGAGTTATTTTTAAAAAGCATTTTTGTCAGAATGGAATTTTTACATAAGATCATGCTGATTTCTCTTACATTTTGAAAAGGAAAATGCCTTTAAAATTGCTAAACCATTCCTCCCTCCCTCCCTCCCTTCCTTCCACATTCCTTCCTTCCTTCCACATTTCTTCCAGAGTAGAAATTCTTTTTTACCATCAGCTCTATGGTTAATTCTTGGCTCCTTTTTAACCCAGCTTCCAGGCACATCCAAAATCTTCTCGCTCCAAAGTAATACTACACTAAACCTGTGCTAACTGGCTTATTACAGGTTGAAGTCCCTTGAAGAGGAGACACCAAACCAGAGGAGTGCTGACATTCCTCACTGCTTTCTCACTATCTCCCCTTGTTTTCTCAGGACACTAAAGTGCTCCCCAGCTCGCAGGGACAGAGCTACACCCATCCTTGGCTGCAGCTGCAGTAGGAGCCATGGCAGGTACCCTGAAAGGTCTAGCAACATTTCGTGTGACTGCATTACTAGCATGGTCAAAGCACCTAAAATATTGCTTTCCAGTCAGGCGTCTCACTGCTAGGCTAAATGTATCCATACACATTCTGCAGCTGAGTATTTTCTTGGATACGTACCCAAGGAAGAAAGAGTAATGAAAATAGCAAAAACGACAGAATTAACACTAGACAACGGAGAAAGGAAGCTGATGGATCTGTGACAGTTAGGAAGGAATTCGTCAAACTGCATTAAACACCGATACACTTCTTCTGTACCACCCTCTAACAGATGCATTACTTGCGAAAGTAGCATAAAACATCTGCTTATTACCTTATTCACAACTGAAGCCGCTAAAAAAGAATGCTCCCAACCCACAAGATCTGCAGATCTGTTTGGTTGGTTTTTAAGAGACACATTAGTTCAAAAAAGGAGTTCCAAGGTTGAAGTCAGAGACAATCTCAACAAATAATTTTATTTAAACACTAGGCTGCCATTAATTCACAAGAAGCAAAGAATATCAATCTAGCTGCAGACCTCTATGGATAGAACTGACATTTAATGTTTTGTCAAAACAGCAAAATATAAACCTAAACCAGATTCTATTAGCTACAATACAAAATGGGATGGACATTGAACATCTCTTTTTATTAATTGTTTAACCATTTTCCATAAGTAAAAATTATTTTTCATCTTTTGAATATGCACATAAAGGAAGCTTCCTGCTGTTTTACAATTGTAAAGCCAAAACACAAAACAATTCATTGGAATTGGCAAATCAGAACTTCTATTTGCAATGGCAATTACTAGTAAACTTCGAACTAAAAAAGTTCGTTAAATAACGGCAGAGGAGTCAGATCTTTCGAATGGAAATTAAAAGCTGCTTGAAAATGACATGAGGATGTTGCTTTAATGAGACTCAGGCATGTGTGCCTGAAAGGTTGTCTTAATTCTGTTAAGACTTGCATGACTTACTCTGCTAAGCAAAATGTTTTTCACAGGTTCATCCCAAACTGTCAAATCTCAAGGCCTCTAGAGTCCTGAATTCCAGAAATGAGTTCACTATCCCAAAATTTGCAATGTGTTAGGAAAGCAAAAAAAACCCAACAACCCCTAGGAAAAGAATAAAATCTGTTACAGAAGAAAAAAATGGAGAGTAGATATGGAGTGAGAATCTTTATATTCACAGGCTAGAGGAAATCTTAAACATGAAGTAGAATGACTGAACACAGAGCTTCCAGTATAACTTAACTGACAAGGAATTTTAAACAGTAAACACTACAAAATTATCCTTAAGAAGTGTTTCCACAGAGTACCGGGAAAGTCAGTTTGGGTTTTTTTTATTAGTTATATTTGCATGAGGACAGAAATTTTATTTTAAAAAACACGGAAAATATCTATAATTGAGAACAGTCTTATAACGAGTGTTTGGATCACTTTCTCAGCCCACAGCCCCATAAGCAACGCCAGATTCAGAAGTTCTGACTTGAGACCTTTTTTCCCCACGTGATCATATGGTGACATAGACTAAAAAACTGAGGATGGTGGGGGAAAAAATACCCCAAACAACTGGTTTTATGCAGGTGTGCAAGACTGTTTTGCAGACATTCCTCAGTCCGGCGGAACATCTGTGTCCCAGGGCAGGAGGCTGCCTATGCTAATGTAGTGGCACTGCTGCTGAATGCCTAACTGTTGACTCAGAGTGAAGAGTACAAACTTCTTCTGAAAGCTGTATACACGTACCACTCTCTTTTAATTGCAGTTATGTCACACGAAGAGGTTAAAGGAGGGTCATCTCCTTCTCCTTGTCTTACTGAATTCTATCACCTCTTCCAATCTGCCATTTAAACTGCTTGTGTGAGCTCTCACTAGGCCATTTAAAGCAAAATGCATTGGATTAGTTTACAGTCTTAACGGTAGGACTCATTTTGACTGAAAAGAGTTAGGGGTTTCTTACAAATTCAAATTAGATGGCAGATCCAAAGGGGTAGAAACCTCCAGAGAAATGGCAGTGAGTTGCTGGCACTGTGCTGCAAATCTCTTTAGTCAGCATCACTGCAGGACAAAGAATCCTCCTCTGTGTACATTGATATGTATACATCCCTAATTATACTGTTAAGGAAGGTACAGTTAGACAAGGCAGACAAAACTGATACTGAAGTCTGTCTTTACTTTCTTTTCCATCTCTCCTTCTCTGTTCTTGGATGTATACTCTTGTCCTCACCCTTGCCCCATCTCTGTGATCTGATCCCTAAAGGGCTGAGGTAGCTCTCTAAACCGGCAAAAGGGGTTTTCTTCTTCCTTCTTGGTTGAGCTTGTTTCCTGCTAGTTCACTGAAAGGAATCAGCTCCCTGAGTTACAACAATGATAATATATTAAACAGTACCAGGAAACACTCCAAGGCACTGGTACTGTAAATTTACGGTCTACAGTAAATTGTTATAAAGACCCCGGTATGGTTTTGGCCCAGGTTAACTACCCCTCTTCCAACAATTCCTAGGAACAGCTGCAAAATCATCATGGACCAGAAACCAGTCCCCCTAGGCAGCTTGCATATGGCCACCAAGCGCTGGAAAGTTTGAGTGTGATGGATGGGGAGGGTGCTGTTCCTTGCCAGCTGGTCTCGGTGCCAGAGTATGGTCCCGGGCAAATATAATTTACTAGAAAACATGTAGCCGAAGGGGCAGAGGTGCCTGAGAGTCGGTGCAAGAGGAGGGAAGGAGTGAGCAGATGAGAATGAGAAACAAGTAAAAAAGCTGTTGAAGAGGAAACAAGACTGTTCCTCTCAGCAGCAGTAAGCTGTTAGAGGGGCTCAGCCTGTCTCATGTAACTACATCCCTGTAGATTTAGTTTTGCTTCTTAGCTAATATTAGTACCAGTTGCTGCTGGCTACAACAAATACACCAGTCAGCTGAAGAGCTGTTATGGGTGTATGGAGGCAGTAACTGCATGAAGGTGAAAAAGCTGTTTTTCTCTCCTTCCTTCCTAGGCTGTGGCATTGTGTTGTCATAAAGTGACACGTGGTTTGTCATTAGGGACACAATAGCCATGTAAACTGTGGTGAAATGCTATGTAAATGGCCATAAAGTGTTGAAAGTTTAAAGCATCTTGGATCCACCAATCTCCCCTGAAACAGGGAATAGGCAACTTGGACGTAGTATTCATCAGGAGGACCAGGCCATATGTTAGTCATTTAAGCATTTTCAATTGTGGTTCCAGAAGTAGTTAGATGCATAATACAGATTAAAAAAAAAAAAAAAAAACTGAGAAAGCAAAGGAATTTGCCACAGTAGCTGCCATTAACCAGACACTCGGCCTACTTGACGTATTAATGGAGTTGAATGGCTGGAGGAATTCGAAGGTGAATCCTGCAAGAATCCCAAGGCCTTTCTTGCATCCATTCCCTCGCTTTTAGAATTAGAGGCAAAAAAGAAGGGAAACTGCTGTCTGTTAATTGGATCAGGGCCAAAAAGAACAACACTGATTTCTGGAAAAGGACTTTTTTTCCTAGTTGTTGCTTTTAACTACAGATTAAAAAAAAAAAAAAAAGAAACTGAGAAAGCAAAGGAATTTGCCACAGTAGCTGCCATTAACCAGACACTCAGCCTACTTGACGTATTAATGGAGTTGAATGGCTGGAGGAATTCGAAGGTGAATCCTGCAAGAATCCCAAGGCCTTTCTTGCATCCATTCCCTCGCTTTTAGAATTAGAGGCAAAAAAGAAGGGAAACTGCTGTCTGTTAATTGGATCAGGGCCAAAAAGAACAACACTGATTTCTGGAAAAGGACTTTTTTTCCTAGTTGTTGCTTTTAACTCCAGTTACCTCACTGATATAGTACATGGACTCTTCTCTCTTTCTCCTCAAAAAGGTTTCATCAGCCCAGCTGGTGGTGAAAGAGCTTAAAGTGGAGGAGCCTTAAACAAGAGTGCTGTCAGATATACTATTTTATGCTTATCTTTGGCTGGTAGATGATACAAGAAAAGACTGTGTCCTGTCTTTCTGTTATGATATATTTATCTTCATCATCCTTCTCTGGGTGAGTCTTGATCCCACAGGTTATAACCATACTGCTAAACAAATAATTTTCAGAGACCAGCCCCTTGCTCTGATACTAAGCAGCATCAACTGACGCACATCTCACTGCTTAAGAGCAGACCCCGGTAGAACAGATCTGTCTTGGAATGTTGGCAAGATCTGTCTTGTTTTGTGCTGAGCAGGGTGCAGCCTAACAGATGCACAGTGGGGTAAAGTGCTTGAACTCATTTCTTGGCCCTCTTTTACTTAGTAGCGCAGATGTAGTCAGAGCAAACATGACAGAACATCTGGAAAGAAAAGATGGGATCAAGGAAACTTAACAAGATGAGAACTTTCCATGACAGTTTCTCAGCTAATTGCTCAAGGAAACATTTTCCAAAGTTGAATTCTCTTGTCCAGGCTCTCAGTATTCTGATTGACCATCAATCAGCAATTCTGATTGATGTTTAGGATTAGCTCAGGACTTCCTCACAGGGAAATTACCTCAGAAGGACCTTGGCTTGAGCATCTGATTCTAGAATGGAAGTTTAAAAAAAATCCAGCTAAATCAATAACAAGCATTTAAACTAAGATGTTTGCATCAGTTATTCAATAAAACAACAAAACCTGATATTTCTAAAGGACAATTATTTAAATTACTTCCTTCTAAGCACTCCACACTCCATACACTCTGCTGATAATTCTGTAGATAAAATCTTGCCTAAAGCTGCCCTTTACTTGATTGTTTTATACAGTAACACGTCTTTAATTGTTAACATTTCCCTCCTCCATCTTTCTCACTTGAGGTCTGTGGTCATTCAGTGGAAGACAGGTAAAAAATGACATTAAAAAAAGTCAATCATGCATTAATAGGTTATAATCTTATGATGCTATTTTTGGTCCCATCATGAACTGTGATATCAAAGCTTGGATGATTTATGTTGTCCCCAAAAGTCATGAGGGGGAGGTAGAAGCCAAGAGTTGATCTGCACCAGTGACACAAAGGTGCTTTAAACCTGACATAACCAGCTGCTCCAAATAAAGGTCCATCTGCTTTGCATCAGTGATGTGGTGAGAAGCAGCTGGAGGGTCTCTCTGGATCTGCATCTAATTATCCATAAGGGGCCTATTTCCTCTTTACATTATTATACTGTATGAAGTTCAGTTGGCATAATTCTCACCTGTCCTGGGCACCTTTAAAGTGCTGTCAGTATTGTTAATTCTGCCCTGCAATCATTATTGTCTTTCTTTTCCCTGTACTTCCACCACTCTTGTTCTTTATCCCCCTTCCTCCACCCCCATCTTTCTCTTTCCTGGGGTAGGTCTCAATTCTTTCCTCTTCTCCCCATCTGATTGCATATCAGTCCCCATATGGTAGCAACCAAACATCCATTTACTTTTATCCAGTGGGGAAACCTGTGTTTTCTACCACTTCTACCGCTTCTGTCTGTGTCTTTTTCAAGGGTATGAAGTATAGTCATCTAAGTCTGCACTATACCCAGCTACGCCAAATCTATGAAAGTTGTGCCTCAACCTTCAGTAGATATTGGATTAGATCTGAAGAGCTAAGTGCTTTTCCACAGATTTCCATAAACTTCAGTAAGCAGAATGTATAATAATGTTGTCTGAGAGGGGACTCATCCAAAGAAAAGGTGATGGGGATTAACAACTTTGGTAAAACAATTTAACAGAGCGTTAATAAAGGGCAATGAAAAAGAGACATGAAAAGACAAACAGACTTAGGTCTTTCTGACCTGACATGAGGAACCCCAAGCCTAAACTTGACTAGCTCTCATACACTCACATGAAGCAAAAAATACTCCTTGTGAGTTCTGGACGGTTTTCTCAGGTAGCCACCGGACTAACTGGCCTTTTTGGTGTTCTGTCTGTGTGGCTCACGTGTGCCTCTGGTTTGCTCTTCTACGGCCTTAATACTCTTCCAGTGAGGCACCCCAGGAAAAGACAGTCAATATGAATAGCAAAATCAAGGATAATCTAGTCCTTCATAACTATTTTGTATTTTGTTACTTGATTTTGCCTTGTATGAGATGAGAATCCTACACACAAGTTCCAGAAGCAGATGAGTGGCATCAGCAGCAAAGTGAGATAGGCCCTGACTTATATCATCTATGCAGCTTCCATGTACCTCTGTGTCTGCAGGTTTTGTGTCCTATTGCACTCACTTACGTTGTTAAACTTACTTCCATGGATTAATTAGACGCTCATGTTCATGGTACTTTATTAAAGGATAAATTCTTTGTTTGAATAGGACTTCTGGCCAGGTGATTTACAAGTTCCCAGATAGTGATTTTCCTTATTTACACTTAAAGTCACCAGATCCTTTTATACAATCAAAATCAAGTACTATTGATATGACTTATCTATAAATAATGTTCAAAGTATCACAAGGAATTCAAATTTTGCTAGAAAAAAAATGTCAACACTATGCCTGAACCAATCTCAGTGTATGAAGGACTCCTTTTTTTACAATAGAATTCTTTTCCCCCTTCTCAGCCCCTGACAACATATAATCTTGATCTTCACCAAAAACAGAAAGAGAAAAAATGATCAAAGTTTCAGTGTTATTGCTTCCTGATGTCAGCTTTTAAAACACTGGGTTTCTTTCTCGTTGTAGCATACTGCCAGGTCTTTTGCTTGACTTGAGATTACAAGCCCTTCCTCAGTGTTATTAGAGGATCAAATTTTGTCTGCAAACTTTGTGCCAAGGGGTAGGCAATAAACTGAGAAAACTCTTACTCCACAGATCTTTAAGACACATTCAGAACTGAAATAAAATTAGACTGCCTTAAGGCTTTATACTACTGCAAGTTAAACTTAATTTGTTTTATGTATAGCATCCTTAAGTAATGTTTTTGTTACAAATCATTGCCATATTAATGTCCAAATGAAAGCTGTTTTGAAAGCAGTCTTCCTGAAAAGTGGGATGACTTTGCCCAGAGAAAAGGTGATGCATAGATGAAGCTCTGTTCTGAAGTAACTGTGGAGCATCTGACAAATGCTTTTACTGCAGCCCTAACTCGCTAGCTATGAGGACCATCTTCATGTTTATATAGATTCCTACTACTGATTCACAGCCACCCTGACCTACTCACTTGAATGTTAGCGTTACTGGTCTGGGTCTCTCTGTACTCCAGTTCACATAGAGATCACTTAGGAATCATGTTCCTGTCTGTTCTCCATTCAGGTGCATGACTCAGGCACTGAAAGCGGGGACAGTAGTTACCTTGGGGAGAGGAACCCATCAGTATCACAGTTACCGTGCAGAAGTCAATATTTGGGTAACATGACCACTTCCAGGGTCATGGCTTCACCAGCGCAATCTCTGTGCTGCCATAGGACAAAGGAGGTGTAGCTGAACTACAGACATACTGGTATGATGTGATTATAATGAAAGGCTGCCTGTTTTGTTGCTATTTTATGGAGAAGGTTCTACCTTTGCCAGTTATATTGCTAATAAACAATCACAAATTATGGACTTCTCGGATTTATCTACAAACAGATGACCTCATCATCCATAAGAATGAAGTACTAGCCTTACCACAAAAACTGGGTCCATACTCATAAAATTTGCTGATGACACAGATGTGAGAAAACAAATATAAGTTTTTTAAAAAAGTGGGTTTTATGAAGAAATTAATTACCTGGGGGACCACTGCAATAGTAATGGAATGAAGCATCAAATGGAATGAAAGTTCCTACATCTAGGGATGAACAAGAACTTCTACCAATAAACTGGGCTATTACATTAGGAGACTTTACTTATACAGCACTGAAAAGAACAAATAAAGATGCAACTGAAACATCTTTTCCAGAACAGATAGAATGTTCAAGATGATGGCAAAGCTTCATCTGCAGGATTCTGTAAAATACTGGTAATGCCCCTGTTATGAAAGGTGAATTCAAACTGAATGATGAAAAGAGCTGCAAAGATGTTCATGGGAAAGGAGAGTTATCTTATAAGGGGAACTTGGACTTGCTTTTTTGCCTTTGCAGAATGGAGGCTGAAAGGCAATACATTTGCTTTCTATTAACATATAACAGAGGCAAACTTCGGGGGGGGAGTATAAAAATTATCTATACTGAAGATCAGTGCTGGTGTAAGAACAAATGCGTATAACTGGACGTGAATAAACTTCTAAAGGAAATCACAAGGAGTTTTCTGAACATTAGGGGAATTAGACATTGGAGCAGCATCTCAGGAAGAATTATATAGGCACAATAAAATCATCTTGGTATAAGATGAAGTTTAATCAACTCATGAAAGTGATTACACAGTATAAAAGCACACAGCAAGAGAATAATGGAATTTTCCGGTACTGCTGTTCCACTGAATTGGTGAACTCTAAGCCAGAGCCAATCTCTGAGCTCATGTATCATCTTAGTACATAATCAGAGAATCTCCTTGGAACCCACAAACAAGGTATATAAACAAAAAGATAGGCAATTAATGTGAGCTTAAGAGTCTGATCCTGAAAACCAAGACTCATTCACTGACATCGACAAGGAATTATGCAGATTTATTTGCAGAATTAGCAAAGAATTAGCAAAAGAGTGCCTACATATTGGTGAACATAATATATTCTGTGTTATTTTATGTATTATTGTGATACTATAACACTTAAAGTGATTTTAAGTGGGAATGGAGAAAGTTGATTTCTAGATTCCCTTTCTGACAAGACTGATTTGGGCCAGGTTCCTCTCAACCAGCTCAAGATACCCAATTGTAACTCCCTTACAATTCATTAGAGAGAAACCTCATGAGAGCAATTAATCATAACCTAAAATAAACATCTAAGATAGATCAGACGGATCATTTTAAAGGTTCTAATTTCCCGCATCTACTGGGAAAAAATAAAAGTTCATGGTGACTAGTTCATGGTTGAACATCCAATGCCAGTGAAACAAATTCCACACTTCCAGTTTTCTGTTAGTTTTCATTAAGAGCTGAATAAGGTTCTTTCCTTCTGGATGTCTTGCCATGGGCTTTCACATAACTCATATCTTTAATTTATTCTTCAGCAGAGAATGCCAAAAGTTGTGGCTGATACAAATGGTTTAGTGATTTTTCAAAGGTCGAGCCATTTACACAGATCTGGACAGCACCTGAAGCTGAATAAGCTCACAAAATTGCAGATGCTAGTAATCCTGATAATTTACATTATTTTCTGTGTTTATAGAGAATTTTCAAACCCCATGTACCCCCAAGGTTAAGTATTATAAATGTATTATTAGGATTTTTTCACCTTGGAGAAAAGGTTGCCAAACTAGAAGAACCATTCTCTTCTGGTACATTTATTTCTAACAGTTGTTATTCCTCCATTCATGTTTACATTTCAAATGACTGATCAGATATTAAGGGCAGGAAATAACTTTCCATGCCTGACTGTATCCTCTCTCCACAACACAAAGAGCAGCAGATTCTAACCAGGACTTGGCTACTTTCACAGGCTTCGTGTCACTCCTAATTACGCCGCTCATCCAACTGGCAACTCAGGCAAAAACAATGTAAGAGAAAGGAAAGGCAGGAAAAGAGCCTGACAGCTCTCAAAGCAAATAGTGTCCAGTTCCTTTCTTGTTTCAGACTTCCAGAACTGTTTTTCCTACAATCTTTAAACAAGCAGATAATGCCTTGGTCTCCACTTCTTAGCAGAAGTCATTCATTTACCTTATTTGCTTCATATGTTGACAGTGTTACCACACAGACCAAAGCACTGATCCTACTACAGGAAACCAGGCTCTGTCCCCTCTGGAGCAATTTGAAGGATTCCTCTGAAAGTCAAATGCTACCAGAAGCAGAGCGTGTGAACAAGTTTATTAAGCATTGCAAATCCTGTACAATAAAACCAGTGTTCTTAAAAATGGCATTATGTTTGCCTTTTCATAACTTCATTTTTCTGATGCACCGTGTTGACTTATTTGGGTGGGTTTCACTACACTGTGTACAACACACTTCAACGAAAGCTAGGGGTCATATCTGTTTTCCCCGAGGGATCACACGATTCACGTGGCCGTTAGAACCACTGTGCCAAAGGAAATTCATATTGAGGGCTTCAGTTGGTACTGCAAGAATATTCTCATTTACTAGACTGCACCTAACATGTAAGAAAAAATAAAATAAACTGGATGGACTAGAGAAACTGATAGGCTAGGTAATACCTATTCATAAGACATAGTTAAAAGATCTGAAGAATAGCTGAGCTTTTGTTTTCAAGGGCAACTGATTAAGTTTATGAAAGCCGTCTCCTCAGTCTTTTCTCTCTCTTTCCCTGTTGTCTTCCTTTTTCTCACACACATAAACACAGGCCTGTAGATGTATAGTGCTGTTTTTCAACATGACTCAAGATATATATATTTAACAGTGGTCTCAAATAGATAAGGAAAATGTTGATTCTCCACCTTTCGAACAAAGATTACTTAAAATTCAGACCTTTACAAACCTCAAGTCTATTTTCCCCTATAAAGATACAAGCTATCCAACCATGCTGTCAGTTGCACTTCCTCTGCTAGATGGCATTACAATGTTTAAAAACAGGCTGGTGATAGTTCATAGGTTCAGAGCTCTTTCCTGTACTCTAGTAATGTGTACAATTTCCTCCTTGTCACTAGGAGCTCAGTGGAAAGGATCTCAGAGTTTCTAACACCATATACTGAGGATGACAAATGATACAAAATCCATATGTGCAACACTGAAAACCTTGTAGAGGTAGCACCATCCACATTTGTGCCGCCAGCACTGGAGATGAGCTAATATATACATATCACTGCATTCAGCAGGTATTTGGAAGGTCAGCAGCTGCTAGGCTTTAAACAGTTCTTCCACAATTGTTGGAAGGTTTTCCTTCTTTTTTTCTTTCCCTTTCCGTTTTCCTTGGTCTTGGTCTGTTAAACCCAGACTGGAATTAGTGCCAATATTTTGACATTGTCCACATTTTCTGAAAACACATAGGACTATTTCTTTTTCACCTGCATTTCTTATCCAGACTGCTGTCTAAACTATTTTTTACATTATTTATGTACTTGTATAGTAGTGGGGACTTTATTTTGGTCAACTTTTCTTGACTTATGAAGTATATGAAGCACACTGTTTTTAACAGCAATACTCTAGTTCTCTCTGTGAGGAGACGTACACATGCTTAGAGAATTCTGAATAATAGTTTTGCTTTAGTACTGCTACTACAGGATCAGATTTACCAAGGGACAGACAGGAAGAATGGTAGTAGCCATGCTTCTGCTGGTAGCAGTAGGCAGCCGTGAAGCGTGTGGCAGACGCACTGTCAGGAGCCTGTGACAGAGACATGACTTGTCATTGCTGTTAATGCATTAGCATGGAGACTCCACGCTGGAACTTAGGGTGCACTGTAGAAATACATAGCAATAGACTTGACATCCCCTGAAGAATCCATAGTCCAAATACCTGATTTTTCAATAATCAGATCATTTAGTTTCTGATAAACTGTGAAACAAATTCCCCCCCACTCTGAGTCATTAGCAACCAAAGCAAGCTTGAGCCCCTCAGGGGACAAATAAGGTTAGCATGAAAAGCATGTAGGAAATATATCAATACTGTGAAAACAAGGCACTCGCAGCATAGAGAACTTATTTCCCAAACAATTTGTTTGCATTAATTTATTCTCAAAACAATTTCCAAGCTAATCTGGTTGCAGGACTTTGAAGGTCTGTCGGTGGTCCAGTTCACCTTTCAGAACTTTCTATGCTTAGCACCATTCTGCCATTCACAACTGTCTATTCCGAAGGATGCCAGTCCTTTTACTTACAACACAATCCACACAGATTCAGTGTATCTTTGAATGTTTGCTCCTAAAATGAATCAGCTGAAAGTGATGAATGCACTGCGGCCATAGGAAGAGAGACTTGCATTATATTAAGGAATCTTAGTAATTTCTTGAACTAACCTTACCTTGGTAAACTTTACACTGAATCTTTGTCAAATCCAAACTTCATAAATATTTGGATAGCTAGGATGCTACTATTAAATTCAGACAAGGTGTTTAGTTACAAGTAGTAATGAAGTTTTAATACTTATGCTATCAAGCATTTCTAATGATGCTGAGCTGTTCAAAAAGACATGCAACAGAAGTTGCTTCAAATTGCTTTATAAAGCTAATCTGCTCTTAAGCATCACAGGCAAAGTCTGCATTACACTCGCATTTTAAATTGTTTATATTTGATTGTATTCCATTATCTCTAAATGAGGTGAGTTCCTCTAGGGTCATGATCTGTTTCTTGTTATTAGTTGGCGTGTTCTACTGTGTATACAAGATAAAGTGTATTTGATATTCTGTCTTTTTGTTTAAATTTACTGAGGTTGAAAGATAACTGAAAGTGATTTTTCTTCCACTTCAAGGGCTATCATATCAAATACTTTGAGAAATCATTAAGATTCCTTAATGTTTTCTTTATATAGTATTCACATCTCAAGAAATACAGATTTTGGATGCCACATATGAGATTCCTGCTAATTCAGTGTTTAACATTTAGAGTGCAGATACAGGCTCTAAGAACAGATGTGCAAAAAAGATTTTTTTTTTCCCTACTGCAAAGAATCATCATCTCTGCTTTATCATCATTTTATCCTCACTGTAGAAGCAAAAGCCTTTACATAAGGGAATACGTCTGATGCAAACCAGCCTTTGCACACCTTGTCACTCCAGATGTGCATCCCATCCTCTTCCACTGTGCTGGCCCAAATGATTAAATAAGCATTTGGCAGCTGGATAAGGAAGCTTGTCTGGTTGAAAACTAACCCAGAGCCAGATCAAGGAGCTATCAAACTGTCCATGAAGTCACACAGTTGCTGGCATAGAAGTGTGACAATACGTGGCCAGTGTTAAGGGAAAGGCAGTGCTATTCATCATAGCTGCAGTGGGGACACATATTAACCTAAACTGATTGTAAAATTACACCCTGCAATCAGCTGTTTGGAGGCAGCAGAGACATTAACCATTTAACATTAAAATACCACAGCTGTAATACAAGAGGGGATTTAAGGCCTCATTAAGAATGTAATTATTATAATGCAGCTAGTGACTGCTCTAACACTGTTTTTTTTCTGATGAAATACTAACAATTACTATCTGCAAGACTGCAGCAGTACCTACAACTGACCAAGCTACTTCGAGCTCATACCATGATGCCCTAAAGTGTATGCTCAAAAACAGTCTGAAGGTGGCCCTGAGAAATGGGACTACAGCATTCCCCAGCTTCTAATCACACAGGAGCTGTGCTCCAAAAGGACTGCAGCCCCTGTATTCCAGGCATCTTGCTGCTCAGCACAATCCACAGCTCTAATGTTTGCTTAGGTTGCCTGTACAACTCAAGGCAACTTGAGTACAACTGAAGGAAACTTCAATTGTCCAGAGAAGCCAGCAATCTAAGCTATCATGTTGGCCAGTAATGAATACTGGGATGAAAGGCAAAACTTATATTCTACAACTCTTATTCAGTTAAACAATGACTTGTATTTAGGATTTTCTGTTGTGAAGCCCTTCCAAGACCTATGCCTGATACAGTCCTCTCTTACACATCTATTCAGCAGTTTAGAAAGCATTTATGTTGCCTTCTCCAATTCTCCCAAAAGCCTAATGTTCACTAGATATGTGAAGAAATACAAAGGAAATTTTTGTTTGTGCTTCCTTCCAGCTCTGATTTCTTGCAGGAAAGGTCTGACCATGGTGTTGTCAGAGAGCCAGGATTGACATTTTCTCAGTCTCACCCATTGAACACATTCCACTTTGTAAAAACTGCCTCACTGGAGTAGGCACTCTTAAGCAGGTCATCCCGCTGCCAGCTGTTTCCCCATCACTAAGTTCCAGAGTCATTCTCAGTGTTTCTTTGGCCCAATGCATATTTAATATTGCCTTGTAAAGAAAAACAGTTTCAGAAGAAGAGTTAAAGAGACCCTGTTTCTCCCCCACCCATCAGCACTCAAAAGCCTGGGGGTTTTATCCACAATTTTTAGAGATACAGTCTCCAGATCGACTCATGCAGAGGCTGTAAGGAATAGCACTTCTTACAGCTCAGGTAAATATTCCAATGAGGCAGTTATTGAGTAAGGAAGAGAATGAAGACCCGATACTTTGCACAAACTGGTTTCTGTACTAAGCATGATAAAAGCAGCTAGCAGATGAGACCTACCCATCAAAGACAGCTGTAGGACACGTACTCTGGGTATGCCCTGGGACACAAGGATGAGCTGTGTGCCCAGATGCCTAGCACTCCCAAGACAAAGACACTCCGGCAAGCTCAGAATGGTACGTTTATAACAGGCATCTGGAGAGTGAGGTAACTGCTGAGCCATGGAAATTGAGAATCTTAAACCTGAAATAGCTGTAAGGGCTGAATCCTCTTGTGGATCTAGGTTTTTGCATTATAGTGCGATTAGTTTACTAGGTACTAGGGGTTCTTTTGCATTCCAGTTGGAGTGGTTTTCGTTTTAGAGGTGCAACTCATCACATTGGTACCCTTCACTTCAGCATTTCACTGGAGGTTTTCTTTCTGCTTCCATCTCACATCTGTTCAGAAACATCTTTTAGAGGAACTCCAGAGAAACTGATTATCTGTTGAATTTTTAACCTTAGTTCCTTTTTGGCAAATTTCTTCCTAACTTCCTTGGGAAACACAATATCCTCACGGATGAACTCCCTGTTCACAAAAAGCGCATTAATAAATTATGTGGCCTGATGACCTAATGGCTTACTTGGGAGACAGGGTAGACTTAACAAGACCTATAAATGACAGACTTACTTAAAAAAAGCAATTGGGTAAGGATGTATAGATAACCTATTGCATGGAGCTGGACATTCTTAACACTTAAGAACTGAGCAGTAACCTTCCAATATATCAGTTATGTGGTTTTTCCTACTGCCAGAAGTATCAGTTGTCACCAGTGGAGGGAGAGGTGTGTCTCAAATCCCAGTTCTGCTGTCATTTATATCCATTTCACATAGTATAATTTCTCTGGCTTCTATGTTAACAGCAGGATAAATGAAAATGGAATCAATTCCAAAACCCAACTTTTACTGAATCTGTAAAAAATACCATGAAAATTCTATGTCATTTAGTTATAAGGAAATTAGTCATTCCCACCATATAAAGCCTTACAGATTTTTTTTTTTTTTTCAGAAGAAAGTAAGTGGGTCTTGTAAAGACATTAGTCTTTTTTCCAGTGTCCCTTCGCAATTGAGTGATCATGATGTTTTGGAGGACTTGCTACCCCTTAAATGAAGCTGCAACATGAATTTGTGTACCTTTCTGTACACACAATTTAACACACAAAAATACACATCCCAAAGACTAGCCCTTATATCAAACCATAATAATCCCTATTTTACAAATGAGCTAAAATATAAAGAGATTTAAGATGGGAATATCATGCTTCAAGTTTAGGAACACAAATAAAGGAACATGTGTAAATCAGAAGTAGTCAGCCCAAGCTGCTCAACTCAGCGAGCAGAAACAGGCAATTCCAGAGTGTAATTCAATTAACCTATTTTGAGGTACATTAGGAGAAATAAACCCAGTGCTAAGAGCTAAGGACATAGTTAAAATTAGTTCAGAACCAGAGTTCTTTGATCTCCATCTGGAAAATTAGATTATCTCTCATGCTATTCCATGTTGTATTCGGGATACAGGTGGGGATCAATGGAGATAGTCTAAAAGTATACCTATCCAGAGCAAATTCAAATTATGGGGAAGGGAACCTTTTCCTCCCTTAGTTACTTTGCTTTTCTACTTACACTTGTAGATATAATGAGAGCTAAACATTTCTCTTACTTTTTTCATATTTCATCCTTTTCTTTTAATGAAAGTTAAAATTACCTACTAGTCCGCACAGCATTTTTGCCTTTTCAGAACTAAGGCCCCTGGTTAAAATTCCCCCTGTTTCCAAGAGGAGCAAACAATCATTTCAAAGCAAGCTGCCAACATATAAATAACAGCTAGTGCAAATGAATCTCACAAATCTGATGCAGTGACGTATGTTCCAGTGTTCTATGTTTTTATGAGACAAAATGTAACTAAAGGCTATAGGAATGGCACAGAGAACTGTTGAAAGAGGAGTTTTCACAAAAGTATTCTGCCTTCAAAAAGGGCACAAATCTTTATAAAGAAATAAAAAATGGAATATCATTTTAATTTACTCAGCTAGTTTTGGCAGCTGAATTGTGAGAACAGCACTTCAGACAGATGTTCAGCGGAGGTTTCCAGCTGCTAGCAGAAATGATGTCAGAGCATTGCATAATTCCCTATGTTTGTAAATGGTTGGAATAAACAGTCACATCTTTAGGTCAGTTATTAGTATCCAAATTCCTCCCAAAGCTTCTGTGTTATGAACTGAACAGCACTGTGTATCTTATAGCTCATCTCAGTGACCTTAGAAGCATGTGGGTTTTGGACATCTGTTTTATTTAGAACTGCTTGTCTTAACAGTGTGTATAGTGGGAGACTGTACAGGTAGCAAATTAACCCATTACATTTATCTATCCATGATACACCAAAATTATCTTCTTAAGGCCTGATCCTGAAATTCTCACATCGGCCAAAGGCTAAGCTACAGCATCAGACTTACAGATCTGTTTCTGCACAAAGTTTCATGGTTCAGAAACTGCTTCATAAGATAATTTCCTAAGAGCAGAGTGGGTGAGCCATTTAACTGTGGCATGTTCTCCCATAGCCTCTGCCCACCTTGAAATTTAAAGCCAGGAAGCCAAGTTATAGTGTGTGGACAGCATCCCCTACACCTTATATCTCTTCCATAACCCTTCAAAATCTTCTTTATTTCTCCACAATCCTAGAAAATACCATTAGATGCGAACACATGCGAGAATTGGACAGTACATCTGCCTTTGAATTTGCATCAAAACATTTGCCATACTATATTATAAAGGAAATGTATTGACTGGAATGAGGAACCAATAGTACATGCATTTGATGAAAAAATCTCTGGTTTTGATATAGTAAAAGTGGCAAAAACTCCTCTAGCCAGGTGGCTCAGTCACATTGCTGTGAATCTAAGAATAAGGAATCAGAAGAAAATACCCATCGCCTCAGCCAGAATTTTCATGCTGTGAAAGGAACTCATCTAGTTCAGATTATTTGAAAGTCAATGGGAAGTTGCTGACTCTGCAGGCAGAGCACTTAGCTCTCTTAAGAAGTGCAAAGACATTTTTGTTTACTGACCCTCCCTAATCTTCCCACATGGAAACTTATAGAACAAAAGGGCATTGTAAAGGCAAAGATCAGGCGGCTGCATTCATTCATGTACTTTTTCCATTTGTAGCTCAGTCACCAGCCTTCATGTAGATGTTAAACTACAGATGAGAAAGAACTATTTCATCATGGGTTTTAAACATATCTGCACTGAACAGGTTACTGTGGGAGAAACTGAATGAGAGATCATTTTTCCAGGCTGGTAACAAATAGGAAAAACAAAATAAGTGGAAAAAGGGACAAGGTGGGAAAAGTCTATCTGATCAGATATTCAGAAATAATAATTTCATCATAAAAATGTTAATACATATACATGTATTTGTATATATATTTGTCAGTAGAGCATGAGTCTCTTAATCTCAGGGTCGTGGCTTTGAGCCTATACCAGCTACTAGGAAGAAAATCAACTCTATCCCAGCTGAAACCAGGACAATATTATAGTAATCACTAAGCTTGACTGATTTTTCGCAGTGCAGAAGGCAGTAATTTCTGTGAACTGAAAGATAAAAGACAAAGGAAATGTTGTTTCTGTTTGCTCACTCCCCTAAATAAAATATATTTTCCTAGCAATTAATGCTCACTAATCAAGGTCTAGATCAAAACTAAAAAGTTCATCTATTCTATAATAGTTTGATTAAATGACACTTTGACATACTCTTCAAATGTTACATAGGACCATAAAAGGCACAGCAGACTTTCTGGTGTATAGTTCACGACAGTCTCAAGGACTTCTCTGCCTGCCAGGTCTGAGAGCAATTCTAAAAGGGATTCGTTCCTGTTAGATGTTTATCCGTAGCATATCCATGAACAGAATTCATTGCAACAAAAGGGAAATGATAACCTATCATCATTCTTCCAGGCCATGATACTGGGGCAGAGACCTCTCCCGTGACTTCTTGTCCTCAGATCAGCTTACTGAATCAATCATTCTTTGAAGACAATGAGGGAGCTTTCTCTGAGGAAGAAGCCACAAACCTCAAACAAGTTGCTCATGGGTGGATCATGGGAAACAAGTTGTGAAGTTATAT
The DNA here is from genome assembly GCF_000699145.1 of Aptenodytes forsteri. Taxonomy (NCBI): domain Eukaryota; kingdom Metazoa; phylum Chordata; class Aves; order Sphenisciformes; family Spheniscidae; genus Aptenodytes; species Aptenodytes forsteri. Next base: position 5,315,155 of record NW_008795495.1, on the reverse strand, counting down.
TTATCTCTACCTACATTTCAATTATAGTTTGTCTGTTGACAAGTTTAAAAGGTTTTACAATACATATTGATAAGTATGGGTCAAATGTTAGATGATAAAGGAAACCTGGAGAAGAAAGAGGAAAGACTTGCTAAAATTGACGGCTGCTAATATCCTTTCTTGATAAGGATTTCAAGCTATTTTGGGAATAGAGTTCTTGATTTTCTACTCCTTCAAAAACCAGCAGCACGAGTCTTCAAGGGCAAAAATAATGTTAAACTGAGACTTCACCATGTGTAGCTCATCTTCTCTGAACTAATGAAATCACCCATTTTTGCTAGAGGTTTTCAAATATATGGATATGAATTATAGCTCATTTTGAATTTGACTTACAGCATATATAAAGGGGCCAACTTCAAAACATTTTTCATCCATGTCAGAAAAATAGAAGACACTCATTATCACACAGAGTAATGAAAAAGATCTGTTAAATTTTTCCTCGCTTGAGGTAAACGTTGTCCTAATGCGCAGAATGCCCATTTCCATCCCTGTTTACTTATAAAAGGAGTTGTAAGATTTTGGTTTGCACCTGCATCTAATTAAATCAGTCCCATTGACTTCACTGTTGCAGGACCAGATACTTATTGGAGATGACCAAAGAAGTGGATACTGAAGTCAGAAGTTTTCTGAAAAGTAGGCGTCTGCAGTTCTGTTGTAGAGGTCTCTGTAACTACCCATACAGGGGACAGCAATAAACAGGGCAGATCACCTGGTATAAGGTAGAGACACCTGAAAAAATGATGTAGGACAGCCTTTGGTTGCAAAGGTGAAAGGAAGCCCCAGGGTCATGCCTTCTGCAAGGTCTATAAAAGGGCCCCTACTTAGGTTATTATGCCAGTGAGAAGACGGAAAAAAGAATGGTCCCCTTACGGAAATCAGGGCCTCTTATCCTGCTTTTTTTCCCTTTTTCCTGCTTCTTACTTTACCTATTAAAGCCTATCAAATCTTGTTTTTTCATTATTGTTTTCAATGTGCTAAAAATAGGGATATAAACGGCTCCATAATTTCTGACATAAATATTTGGTCTGAAATTTCCTGATTTACCTAAATAACATTAACTGGCATACTCCTATAATAGGTCTCTGCTACTGGGTGCAAGTATTTGTATTAGAGATGAACTAATACCCTTTTCCATCCCTGTACAAAGAAGTTCACTGACTGCCAAATGTTTCAGACTTCCTTTGAATACATATTCCTGAGCTATGTTATAGTTAACTTGTTTACTATGCATGATATATTGCCATGAGGACATGCTAATTGCTCCTCTGCCTAAGAAATTCTTGGTGTATTTCAACCACCCTGATACTCTGGCAACAATATTGTTGGGGGAAGAAAGCACAAAAGTTTTGGATAATAGCCCAGGACTTAGCAATTCATTGGTTAGGTTTTCTGCTTCTTCACAAACATCTGGTGTGACATCAGACCATCATTTAGGCACATATTCTCACTGGTGTTTGGGCACCTAATTTTCTGTGACTGGAACTGAAAAGCCATATCTAAAGAAAAGGTTAGGCACTAGAACTCACTGCCGAATGCATGGTGCCAAGTGCTTGTCCTGCCTAGGAAAAGGTTAGGCTCTCGGGCTGGGTTTCAAAACAAACTTTGCTCTAAATTAACCAGTTGAAAACACCAAAGTAGATGTGCATCAGAAATCTTTCTTCCAGATATAGAGCCATACCTGAGTTAGTACAGAGACCACCATGAAGCTGGGCTTCACAGCCTTGAAACACTTCCTTGTGCTTAGATTCTGTATTCCTCCTTTTAGGCACAAGGGACTAGGTGAGTTTTTTCACTGAAAGAATGGCAGACTTTTGCATGAAACTTTGGTGCCTGAGGTATTCACCAGGAAGGAGGAAATGGAGGCACATTTCCCCTCTCCTGTCTTGGAGAGGAAACAATTTATACCTCCTTCTCTTGCTTCCAAATGTTATGGCGTACCAGGCTACAGAATAATTTGAATGGAGGGTCCCCTTCTTCCTGTACACTTGGAGTAATTTTCTCAATCAAGAGTGATTTTCTCAATCACCAAGAATACCAGGTTCTTCGGTCTGTGAGGAGAGTAAGCACATCAGATGCTACTGGAAGCAGGGTTAGTTTCATCTAACTTAAGACATCTATGGTATAGATACCTACAGCAGAGCTTGTCACCTTAGGCTTCTTTAAAGACAGAGAAAGAAATACACAGGTGTGATTCACCTGGCCTATTTTAGGCAGCACTGTAGATATCTGCATTTGGTCACGTGCATCCCATCCACGTTGTCCTTCTCCTCTGTAGCCAAAGATGCAGGCTAGACACCAAACAAAGGTCTCTAATGACATGATCCCTGGGTGCTTTTGAAAATATCACTTTGATATATTGCGTAGGTTGCTAATGCTACTCTCATGAGTTTAAATTGTACAGGAAATATTTATCGTTGATATTTTTATTAGTTTTCTACATCCAGTGCATTCTGGAAGTGAACAGATTTTTAAAAGCAGTCACTAAGAAGGACGGTGAAACATAACCCAATACAAAATTATGGGTGTAGGCAACCTAACGACAACATAATAAACACCTTGTAGGACAAAATGGTTACAAAAACTTCTGTTCATAGTTCACCTCTGATAAACAGACCTTTACTAAAGCTGACACAGTTGTGTCAATGTCAATCTTTTCATTTATGAGTTGATGGTGAAAGTTGCAGGTCCAGTAGAATAACTGTAAGTAGCATAAATTAGACAGTTTTGTTTGAGGTAGAGCAGAATAATTCAGATATTTTTTGAAAACATTAAATATATATATATAAAAGTATATGGTATTGCATATTGGCAAGTTCATTTGAATTTCTCACCTTTCTCTGGGTAAAGAAATTTGAAGAAATACTCTTAGAAAAAATGCTTTAAAGAGCTTTTAGTCTAGGCCAATGTAGACAGCTGTAGAGGGTAATGCAAGTATCATGATTAAAAATAATGCATAAACCCTACGTGTTATGTATAGCATAATTATAAAACAGTGTTACACTAACTACATGGAATATTTTATCTATATTTTTACCCATGAAAAATATGTTGACTAAAACCTAAAATTTCCAGAGATTTGATTGGCTGACTGATTAGCTTATTATGGTGAAACTTTGCAAAAAGAAAATTATTTTGCTTGAGGGTAAACTTACAAGAAAGGATTCCCCACAGAAGTGATACAGTTCAAAATCCTTTCATTCTCCAAGAATGAGGAAAGATTTTCATATTCATCTCCAAAAAGGAGAACGGAGAAAGAACAAACCTGCCCGAGCAGGTTGTGTTGTTGTGACAGGTTCTCCAGGAAACTTTCAACGGACTTTGCTTTTCTTGTTGATTTTGTGTTTCAGGCATTTAGATAATTGGGCAGCAGTACAAAATTCTAAGGCAGATATTTACTTTAGATCAGTTATTGTGTTTGGTTTTTTCTCTTTGACATTATATCAACATTTGTTCTCTACTAATGCTGTGCTACTTTTGACACCTCTTTACCTAGTATAGACGATTACATGTAAAGGCAAGCTTCTTTTATACGTAGGAAAAAGAACGGCTTCCTTTTGGAAAGTACTTGTGGAAACACATGTAAGATAGCTATTGTCTTGTCTATAATAACAACTTTCCAGAGAAATGTTGACTTGTTGATGATGATTTACTCAGTGTTATTTATCTGTGATAACAACTCAGGTAGTTCTGGCTTGCATGTCTATAAACAATATATTTAAAATTGAACACATCTGCTTACAGTTCGGTTTTCATCCTGTTGAAGTGACATTTTCACATGTGCTGTCATTTTCTTTTGATGTGATGTTAGATGTTGGTGTGCTTGCCCAGCCATGTCTTAATTACTTTAAACAACAAGTTGTGTTTTGAGTCTTAGTAAAGTCTTGACCTTGGAGTGCAGCTGGGTGTTCTACTAAGTGGAAATGTGGGAAATCGTGGAACAATATTGCAGAACTGAAGAAGCGTGGGTGTTCAAGATGAAAGCAGGTGTTTCCTTTTGGTGGTCCAATTTTCCACATGAGAAACTGAAGTCCACCCAACAAAAAAACTCCTCACACACCTCTCTCATTTCATGGCACCGCACAAAATCTAATGCTCCAAAAGCAAAACATGAACATTTAAAAAAAAAAAAGGGGAGGTATTATCACATGCCAGCAGAGGCCAGAGAATTAGAAAACGAATTGTGTCTCTCATTAGACTGCCTTCTCATATCCAGGCTTTGAAAGCAGTAGATTATAGCACCTTTTCTACAATAGTTCAAGAAAGGAAACACAGCAGGTAGGCATTGAGCTTCAGGTATAAAATTAGAATAGAACAGTCAACAACTACTACAAGCAGTATTTTTGTTACTGTTAAGGGGTGAATAGTCTGAAGGAATGGGCTATGTGACAGAATGACAAACTACTTTATTTTTTAGCACTCAAATTCATCCGTCATTTTGCTGCATCTGCTTTCTTCCCGTGCCAATCTTCCTGAATTTCATTGCTATAACTAGTTTAGTGCTCGTGAAAATTGCCAAGAGGAGAGTCTAGTAGACAGACATCTTCCAGACAGCAAACAGTAAAGGAAAAGGGGGCATAATTTCATACTACCCCCTACTAATGTGCAATCCTGAAAAATAGAAATAAACCTGAGATCTTTGTTAAATTTTCTGTGTAACCCTAGACATGGCGAATGAATGTGTCATATACTAACAATAGTAATATCAGACTTTACAGACAATCATAATTACTTTCTTAATAGGTTTATTTTCAGAAATATTACCCAGTAAGAATATTTTTCAGTAATAATACTGAAAAGCCAATACCAGGATGCTCATCTGGGCAGGTTGGTGATTATAATTCAAGGGTGTAGGAGCACCTTGAATATTTATTTCAGAGCGAGTTGAACTTCCAATGTAAACTATTAGCACCTATGAATAATTTAATCAAATAAGTACATGATTTCTATCCCACAACCATACACACGTTCATAGTAATGTCAAGTACCATTGAAAAGATACGCAATCAAAACCAAGAAACAGTAAGAATAAAGAAATCCTCCTCCATGCCAGGAGCACATGCATCAGGTCTAATCCTCCGTATATTCATAGAGTACTAATACATATCTCAGTTTTAGATTATCTTTTTATGATTCAACAAAGGAAAGTGCAAAGTCCTGCACCTGGGGAGGAATAATAATGGGAATAACTCATGCACCAATACAGGCAGGGCGCTGACGGGCTAGAAACCAGCTCTGCAGAGAACGACCAGGGGTCCCAGTGGACACCAAGCTGAACACAAGCCAGTGATGCGCCCTTGCAGCAAAGAAGGCAGACAGCATTTTCGGCTGCATTAGTTAGAGTGTCACCAGCTGGTTGAGGGAACGGATCCTTCCCCTCTCTTCAGCACTTACAACAGCACATCTGGAGTGCTGTATCCTGTTTGGGATTCCCCAATATAAAAAGAAATAAACTGATATACTGGTGAGTCCAGCAAAAGGCCACCAAAAGGGTCAGGGGACTGGAGCACATGACTTATGAGGAGATCCTGAGGGAACTGGGATTGTCCAGTCTTAAGAAGAGAAGACCAAGGACGGATCTTATTGCTGTCTTCAACTACTTGATAGGAGGGCATACAGAACATCAGCCTACAAAGAACAGAGCCTGACTCTTCTTAGATGTGCACAGTGATAAGATAAGATAAGATAAGATAAGATAAGATAAGATAAGATAAGATAAGATGCAATGGACACAAGTTGGAGCAAAGAAAATGCTCAAAAAATTATGGAAAAACCTTTTACCATGAGCATGGTCACTATAGCAGGTTCCCCAGAGAGGCTGTGGACTCTCCACACCTGCAGATATTCAAAACTTGACTGAACACAGCCCTCAGCAACCTGATCTAGTTGGCCTGCTTTGAGTACACGGTTGGACTAGATTGCCTTCCAGAGGTCCTTTCCAAACTGAAATATTCTGTGATTTTACTCAGTTTTCAAACTCTTTAAAATTTATTCTAGATTGTTTCTGCTCTCTTTCAAAGGCTTTAAGATGATATTTGAGAATGATTTTCAGATTCATGCTTTATTTTGTTTTGTTTTCTTAGGACCTATAAAATCTTTCTCAAAGTTTGTTTACCTCTTCTAAGAGAGGTTAAAGGAAAGGATTTCAGAGGAAGCAGCTGTTCAAGCGTAGATAATAGAGTAAATTTGCCCATCTTTTCATACAAAGTGCTTTCGTCCTCTAAACTTAAAGGAAAATAATATTCTATATCATTGACTCTAATCACCCGCATTGAGACTACTGAAAGGAAACGATCCAGCTCAAACATAGAATGTTTCCTTTATTATCTCCTACAATACATCACATTTTGTTTTCCTTTTAGTTCTTGTGAAAGATAGTAAATCTGTCCAACTGAAGACAACTTTACAATCACTTACTAAACCTTAGATTTTAACAGGTAAGTAAGAAAGACTTTCAGTTTGTAGAAGAACAGATTTGGGCAGATGTAGGAGATTTTCTTCAAATCACAGTGCAAAGATCTAATCATGGAATAATCAAGGGGACTACCCACGTGAACAATGATTACTGTCAAGAATATTGGGTTACAGTTAAAGCTTTAAAAGTAGGATCACAAATGTAGGAATACAGTCTGACTTCAGGCATCTAGCTAAGGCACTTTAGTGAGAAGCAGGTTTGCTTTAGGCTACCTCTAAAAGAAAAAAGATATTCCAGAAACCAATTAAGGTCTTAGATGGTTAGAGAGAGACTCATCTCACTTAATTTTGACCATCTGAAACTGATCCGCCTTAACAAAGGTATTTGTCTGGTTTCCATCTAGTATAAAAAGAAAGAGACAGTTCCCTCTAGAATTTATCCCAGATTTAAATCTAGAATTTATCTAGATTTATCCCACCTGTTTTAGGGTGGGAGTGTTGTCCTGAGGGGCAGCCTAATTCTTTTCACTGGCTATATCTCAGGCAAATGCCTGAGGCTGAGGAAGATTAATTTGGGCTTTTGTTAATGAAGATACAGGAAAAAAATTATTTATAATCCTTCATTATAATCACTTTGCAAAATTTTGAGGTACAGACCACTAGGTAAGTGGTTTTGGGCTAGAGGCTGTTATTATTTGTGGATAAGGAGAGATAGACCAAGAAAAGTCTGAAGTCATAGTAAAAAAACCAGTCTATGTGTACTCTTGTTATTAATTTAATTCTATCTATCTCTTGTGCAAATTTTTAATGTCAGGGAACTATTTTGTTGTCAGTAATTAGTTTTGGACCCCAAACCCTCTAGCTCTTATAATATTTGGAAGAAGGTGTGCCTTTAAATCACCCAAAGGATAATTTCATTATGTTTTCAGTATGATCTCATTGAAAGACTTTTCACAAGGAAAATGTATTTTTGCATATTATATTGAGAAAAGTAGGATTACAATTTAAATCCAAATTGTCATCAATATATTGAATACTTGAGATAGTTTTCTAAATATGCAGTACTTCAGCAGTGAACATTTTTTCTAATAAGTTCTTTTAAAATAAAAAATATTAAAATGTGCAATTGTCAATGTACAAAACTCATTTGGTTCTTTTATCGGCCAAAACCATGGGAGTTTCCTTTACAATTTTACTAGCTATATAGTCTGCTCTTGGATTTATATTATTTGTCATTTACATATTAAGTTAAAATCTGTCCCATGTTTTCTGCTGTGCCAAACAACATCTTTCATATTGAGCTTATCACTTCTGAAAGTCTTTATAAAACAGTAGGGTTGAAGGGTATATTTAGCTGAACAGTAACTTACAATGATCTAATACACAGAGCAATTGTGACTGAGCAATTCATCTCTGGTGAAGAATTAAATATGTCCCCATTTCTAAATGCATATGTTCAAATACTATGTTAAACTGGGGCCGTAATCTTCCATTAAAAGAAATATTTAAAACATGATATAGGGTAATTTTTTTTAACATGTTCTTCACGCTGGTCATTGAAAACACCAGACAATTGGTTTTAGAACCTTCTTCACTGCCTCATGCTTACTTCATATGCAGGGAAATGATTGACCTCACATTGTTTCAGGGATTAGAGACTCGCTGTGTAGCATGCAACCTGGTCACACAGAAATATTCACAATCTGAGCAAAATTATTAGAGGACTGCTTGGGGGAAAATTCCCCAGCCAATGATAAATAGCTTCAACAAAGAGGTTTCTTCTCTTCTGCCTCCATTTGCACAGGGCTTGACCATGAATAACAGCTTTATGAATCTCATAACTATTTTTCAGTAGAAGAGAGAAAGCTTCTTTACTGTGTGCAACATTGAATCCTAATGGCACGGAGAGCTGATTAACATACCTGAAAACATTAAAATACATTGTAAAACAGATTTCTACGACTAAAGCATTTCACTGGGCTGAGGCACAAGCATTTTAATACTGACAACTTTGTTCAAAGCTAAACACTGGACAAAGGCAACGCAGACTTTGTGTGCGATGGAGTTCTGTGACAGACAATTGGCATAAAGGGGTGAATAGCAAGGAGGTAGACAATTTGACTGAATCACACAGGAATGGAAAATCTGGCTAAGGATACTGGATGAAAACCCTACTCCAGGAAAGTTCCCCAGGAAAGTTGTCCTGGAACCTTTACAGCCTGATACTGAAAAACAAATTCTAGGTCTCATTTGAAATGCCATAATGGCAACACAAAAAAGAGATGTATAAATTAGGCATTACAACAAACAAAACTATCCAAGCTGCAGGATCTATTTTTAAGACCTCATTCAAAGCAGCTACACATAAAAAACTCCAGAGAGCTCAGATTTTCTGTGTTAAAGGATAAAGGGCAACACTTTTGCACGTTCAAGGATTCTATTTCAAATTAATGCTTAAACCAGGAAGCTATTTTTTCTGGAAATTGCAGCCTTGAAGCTCCAGTTGCCTATTTCTTTAATTTCTTTTACATACCAGATGCAAAAGATGGACAGAAATTCTACTTTTTTTCTAGTTTGTAGCACTTATTTTTACAATGAAAACGCCCACTTTTTTTTTCCCCCTTTGTAGTGCATACCAATCACTTCAGCATATGTAAAAGGATACTAATGTTTAGCCAAAAAATGAAAATCTGCTTCTACCCGTCCTTTTTTCCTTTAGTTGTATTTATTTGGCACCGCACCTTCTCGTATCAACTGGTCTCATCAGGCCAAAAGGAAGGAAGGAAAGACTTAGTTTACAAAGCTTTGCTGTTGCTGGCACTAATATTTTAACAGTCAAGAGTCAGTAAAGAGGAAAATGTGAACTAATGTGCATTAAAACGTCCACACAAAACAAAATGTTAAAGCTCAAGACTGTAACTTCATTCTCATGATAAAATGATGTTCTGCAATTCGTACAAATATCTTGACCTATAACATAATGTATTTTTTTTTAAATCAGTGGCGGAATTCATAAAAATTGCAGTGTGAACAACTATGAATCCTTGAACGCACAAATTAGCCATATGGTTACTTCATGAACATACTTAAAAATATATTTAGTTTTGATCCCCAGTTTGTTGCTGTTTTGCATGCAAACAAAACAGTGTTTATCGGAAGCTTTGACTTAGCTAACTGAAGACAAAATTGGTTTGTCTTTGGTTTTGGGTAGTAGCACAGACTTTGAATAGCCATTCTGGTTTCCCTAATTCAGTATTACTGTTTGCAGAGAACTTCATCTAAGAATATGAAAGTTGGAAGGTATCAATGTAAAGTCATGTAATGCACTAGGCAAATCTTAAGAACTGATAAAACAGACGGTTAAAAAAAATGAGCATTTTACCCAAAATGCAGATTACTGAAATGGAGTAAAGGAGGTATTACTGGAGATTATCCTGAAATGTGTCAGAGATAAGTGGGTGTATCGTGCAGACAAAAATGTTATAACTATCCTTAGGCTCAGGTAAGGGAGTTTGTGTATGAGAAGCACTCTGAGAACTCTGTCATAGTATTATTGTTGTCCAGGCTTGAGGGAGAGGATCCAGTGTCCTTTCCTCTGAGACCAACGGCTTCGAAGCACCTCTGTCAGAATAAATGATTGGAAGTCTTACAGATCCAGTTACTCAGAGTTGGACCAAAAAGTTCCTTAGATGTAAGACACAAACATGAGGGATCAACAGGCAAAGCTTGAGAAGGGGTGAGCTGAGCTTTACTACAGCAAATTACTCAAATAAAATAAGGGAAGTTTGGAGGAGGTTCTTTGGCATGTTTTTATCAGCAGTTGGGTAATTTTCACTACTCAGTAACTGAGTACTGAAATTGAAAATAAATATTCAGATTGTTAGTAGGAAGTTACTAGCTCTTGGTTAGACTGAATACCTTAAATGCATCTGGAACTGTGTCTTGAGAAAAATGGTGAAAGTTTATTGGCTAGGATAGTAGAATGTGATAGGACAAAGTTCTGGAAAAGCTGCAGCAAAAGATAATTTCAGCATTTGCCACTGATGACTTAATATCATTTTTCCATCTCTGATGGATTCTATGGCTCCTTTATTTATGGAGAATGCCAGACTCGAGGTTTTTTACCAGGACTGACTAGACAATTCACAATTATTGACTGCACATTATACTGTAGGCATTCTTTGCACACAGATGCTTTATTGCTTGTTCTCGTCTAATGCCATAAAGAAGCATGACAGTTTAATTGAATCTTTACATGTAAATGATCTTTCAGTTCTTATTTCACTTATATGCATTTGAAGGAAAGCAGAGTCTTTCAGTGGAGGGTTTAGCAACAGCAATGTTTCTTTGATTTCCTTAACTGCGTACATAAACTTTTAAATATGCTCAAATGACATATTTTACCAGCAGGAAGGCTTAAATCTTAAAAAAAAAAAAAAAAAAAAAAAAAAAAAAAAAAAAAAAAAAAAAAGGAGGGGGGAAAAAAAGGAATCCCTTGTTTTGTCACATATGAGTAAGAACTCCAGGAATAGCTGTAATATAACTGGATTTTGTTTTTTCTCCAGAAGAGTTACAACTGGAGAGGCACACCAACAGCTGCAAATCCGTACTGTTCTCAGAGGAGCTTTTAGCAGAATAAATTATGAAGCTGCAGTAAGCTCTGTATGGGGTAATGGTTGATCTTTGACCGTGCTGACAGCCAGAGCTCTTATCATCTTGCTCAGCAACAAGTCAAATTGGGCTTTAATTGCTGTTCAGAGAACAGTGCATGATTAAACAAACGCGACACAGAAACTGGTATGGGGCAGAAGGGAACAAGAGATGTCAAGGAGTCATGAGACAACCCCCTTTTTTGATACTCTGTTCTAAAGACAATGTGAGCTTTATATGGAAAATAAAACACTCATAAAGGTTCCTTAACTACCAGGCACTGCCCCGAAAACTTAATGCTTAATAACTGGTTTCTTATCAGCAGTAGCTTGAAATGTATTTGGGTCAAATCTGTACTAAAGACAGACCGCATCAAACCACCCTGTCAGGATCCATTTGTTGTCTACATTTCTTTTCATTAATTCACCTTCTTCTTCTTTCACTTGGCCACTGAAAGATCTGCAGATAAGTTCAAATTAGCTAAAGGCACGATGTACTGCATTCAAGTGAACTAAGTTCTTTTTGCAGATATTCTTATTTAAATGTAATATGGCCTTGCTTCCTTGTAATTTAATATTCGTTTTAATAAGTGTTAATGTCTGGGCAAGCCTATCATCTCTTGTACAACATTACCCCAAAAAAGTTATCCATTCTCCTCACCTCAGTTCTTTCATACTTGCCTAGAAATTACAGCTAATGTTTAAGCTAATTTTTCTGATATTTTGGTAACAGCTGTCCAGCAAAGTGTGTTTTCTTAACCAGCGGTAAGAACAGGGGCAAAGTTTGTATCTCTGTCTGCATTAATACTACTTGCCAGATACAAATTGTAGGCATAAGTACCTAAAACACATCTGCCTATTCAAAAAACAGAGACAAATCCAAGCACATTTGATATCTTAAACTTCTGTAAGGCAAGCTATAAAGGCCAGAAAACTGTAAAACCACAAAAGCCCAAACAATTGCAGCCACAGGCCAACAAAAGCATAGGACCAAAGCTGGGATTTCATTTTAAAAGTAAAGACCAAATCATTCTGCCATAACTCCTTTTAAATGGAAAATAAGGGTTTTTTTTCCAGGATAAAGCAAAGCATTGTGTGACAACCCAAGTTCACCTCTGTAGGTGTTAAAGGTTTGAATCAGACTGACAGCAAAAAAACAGGAGCACACAGTCATTCACCTCCATCCAGCTTCATGAAGCTATGGACTCTCTTCAATGATATCCCACAGCTCTTCTTGTAACCAAGAAAAGGAATATACATAACTCTGCCCAAGATCTGCCCAGTTATCGAGGCCTCCAGCCTGGTATTTTCAGGCGAATACTTTCAAATCCAAGAAACATATACATTGCTCACATTTGTTTTGTTTGATTTTGTTTTTTAGCTAATAACATTTTTTAAAATACCAAATGATCCTTAATTATATTTCATTCACATACAACTTCAAAGATTCCTTTGGGAAATAAAAGGTTTTGACATCCAACAAGTTTTGAGATTGCGAGACCTTTCTCCTCTCTTCTCCTGCACAGTGGTGGAGAGGTTTAGAAAAGTGTATTTTTAAGTCTAAGAAAGATGCAGAAAGAGATACACCCATCCAAACATAAACCAGGAATTAGGATGTCATCAGTATAGGTATAAGGCTCTATTCTTACTGACTTGTTGGAGTGGCTTCAGTTTAGGTACCTTACCTCCAAAATGTGTTTCTTAAGCTGCAAACATTTGATTTCTTGTGTTGGTATCTGTCCTCCATCTTTAGCTAAGTTTAAAAAGTCTCGTGTCACATAACACAAGAATCTAAATCTACAGTTTTGTGATTAGAAGACTTCTGTTAGAAATCTTGCGCTAAATCCTAGCCAAGTATCTTGAGTAGAATATCAGAAACACCAGGCTACAAGATTACCTAAACTTATCCCCAAAATTCCATCATGGGTAGACATTTTCATCAGTTTCATAAAAAAAGGCTTCCCCAAAAAAAACCTTTTAATTTTGATAAATTAGTATTTTAAATGGAAGAGATTCCTCACCAGTTCTGCTGCTTCTTCCTGTTTCAATCACATTTTCTTTGTCTGAGGTCTATTCTTCCAACTAATTTTCTTTCTTTCACTTTCACAATCAATTTCCTTTTGAGGAAATAAGTACAGATGGCAGCGATTCTTGTTAAACCATACTTAATAATAAGTCAAAGGTATAATTGCAGAACAGCAGATGCCATGACCCAGAAGTCTTCTAAACAAAGGAACATACATATTTGATAAGACCTTGGTAAAACTTCTGATTTATGTTCAGATTAATCTTTTATTAAAAATAAAAAAAGAGAAGAATTACTTAAAGTGTTTACAATGCTAATCATATTTTTTAAGAACAAAACTATTTCACATACCTATGATTTGGGGCATGAGGGTGGTAGTTCTTTTTAAGAGATTACAAAGTCTTTATCAGATAAATAAAAAGATGAACAAAATAGCACTCTGACAGGTGATCAGAGGTATTTACTTTTGCTTGGAACTGCAACTAAATGTGAACACGCAATTGCTGAAGTGTCTGTTTTTACATATAGCTTTGTAGTACACACATAACATATTAGACAACATACCCAGGCATCCAGAACAAGACTCATCTGAGAAGTCAAGGACTGAGTAGGTTTGGGGCCCAACAGCTCTACAGGGTATAAAAGGTACATGCAGTGAAAACGGATGGCTAAAATCTGCTAGGATTTCTTGGAGAAAGTTTGGATAACTCTTGGAAAATGTAACAAATTCAAAACGTAGTTGTTGAAAGCTGAATTTATCATCAGGAGCCTTTCAAACCTCACTTGTTTTATAAAAAGAAAGCTCTTTTATATGAAAGACAATAATTACTGTCAAAATAATAAAAACCTTGGTGGTTCTACAGTGTTTTTCAATCAAGGAGATCAAATAACTTTCCAAGCACTTAATTAATATTTATGGAACTTCTAGGAAGGAACTTTTGTTAATCTCATTTTACACTTGGGGTCACAAAGACACAAAATGGAACTGACTTCTCTGCAGAGTCAGATTCATGTCCAGATGGTAAACAGGTCCATGTTGGTATGTTAGTGTAGAGGTAGGATTCAGACACCTAAACAAAGGTGTCTGGTGTCTTTTGGGATGGCTCCTGGCTCCAGCTACTGAATCAGAAAGGCATGATAAGTCTGTAAATCCTAATACCTGTATTTGTCTATGATGTAAAATGGCACTGCCAGCTTAGATCGTGCATCTCTGCACTCTGCACTGCACACTGCATCTCTGCCCAGCAGTCTACATGTGAGCGAGCTGTCTGACTGCCATGGTCCTTGGGCATCTAGGGGTCTGTTGAGTTTTCTGAACGTAGGTGTTTACTGCCATTTGAAGTTCCCCAGGGTACCTAAGACACCTTCATGAAGCTAAGAGATATGTCAGAAGAGCTACTGGGGACCTGCACTGCTGACTGGCAGCTGAAGGTCAATAAATTAGTCAAAACCTAATCTACAGTGGCAGCTCCAGAGCTATTCAGCTCATCCTGAAATGAATGGCATTCTGAAATGAGCTGAATGACTCCCCAGAGAACACTCCAGATAAGCTCTATAGGCAACAGAGATCTAACCAATCTCAGTCAAGCATAATGTCTACCTTTGTTGACTGTAACTATAACCTAGACTCCTTGTAAATATGGGCATGTATACTCAGGCATCTACTATATGGACCTGAATCTCACCCTCAGGGCTCAAAGCAGTTCCTTAAATCTAGAGGTCACTAGCGGCAGTCAAGCTATGGTTGCATATCCAACCACCAGTTCATAAAGGCAAGTCCTGTGTCACATCTGTCAGCCATGTTAACCACATCTAGTATATATGCACCAAAGTGTTTCAAATAACACTAGATGCTTGGGTTTATGCAACTGAATCAAACTCTCAGTTTCAGGGCCAGCACCAGCAGCCTGTGCTCTTGACTGCTGCTTTTATGTTGCAATACAAGACCTCATAGCGACGTTCTCCCTTAAGGCAGGCATCTGACAGCCCTGCACATCTTCATCTCCTTTGTATGCATATACCATGCATACCATGTATGCAGATAATCACTTCCTTAAATCTTGGTTATATTGGGTCCTTCAACAGGTGGACAGAAGAAGATATGTCTGCAGTAATGACATATGAAATGTTTAATGGAGCAAATCTGGTCTAGTACCTCATAAAACACATTGCTGAGGCCTAAGTCTCAGAGGGGTCATTGGGACTTTAAATGATGTTAAATTTTTCTTTGAAATGTAACAATGCACTGATTTTAAAGTCCATCAACTTGGCTATGGAAAAATGTCTTATGCACCTGGCAAAAATATGGCATTTAACAAACAGTATCTGGCAACAGAATGTATGAAGAAGAAATAATGATTTTCAGCTGGTTAGCTCTATAACTATGCTGAGACTGTTGATTAAAATCTATTGAAATCAGAAAGGTAAGATTCTGAAAAAATGCTGATAACGTGAAGCTTACTCTAGGAAGAGCTACATTTGTGCTTTGGGACAGCTCCGCCAAATTTATATTCTGCTTTGACACTATAAAGAAAATGGAGAACATTGTCTTTTACAAATTAATTGTCTCTTAAATGTAATTCTCTATTACAACAGATTTGAAGATAAAGCCTACTATGCAGAAATTAATAAAAATAACAGTTATTAAATTTATCTTTATTTTAAGAGTAGGACCATGTGAGAAGGGATCTTGTTAAAATCAGTAGGATAGAATTCTTTCTTGACTAAGGATGTCATGTGACTGAGAACAGGTAATTTAATGTTTTACTATTTCCTCATTGTTTTTAATGCCAAAAGATAAAAGTACTAGGGCATTTTATTTATTTGACTTTGCCTCAGGCTTTGAGACTAATAATAAGCAACAGTGATGATTGATAGATACCATCATTCTATTCAATGAAGGATCCCTTATCAACTGAAGAAACAGTAAATAAAGAAATGAATGCAATTCCTTTGACGAACCCTAATCTACTATTATTAATTAAATGCGATTATTTTTAAAAGCTGAATAAAAAAATGTGCATCTGCAAATTAAATTGTAAGACAGGCTTTTAACACAGGCCTGGTCACAGTCCAACCAAAATCCAGAGAAGGGTTAAATGAAGCAATGCTTTTTTTTAACTAAATGCACTATTCATCAAACAAACATAATGGTTGATGATTGATAAACACTTACTAAGCAAATCGCAGCTATCACATAGCAGACCAGTAGTTTGGATGCAAAGAAGAGCCTGCAGCAGACTTTTCAAAAGCATGATCATAGCTTAGATATACTTTGGTTGAAAACTCACTTGAACAAAATGTTTCAAATATATGAAGCAATAATCAAAATATGTACTTTTTTAACTGGGCAAAAATAGCATTATTTTACAATAAATGAAAGTTACAAAAATTAAAATACTGAAAATTATGTGAAATTAGTCCAACCCTTGAAATAGGTTACTTTCGTCAGGAATTTCTAATGTCAACCCTTCAATCAAAAGTAAATCTCTAAGTACATTCAAAATCTCTAAATAGTGTAAACATAGCGTGACATAAAAGTTATACATTCTCTAGATCCCAGTTTAGGTCCTTACTATTTTTTATTATTTTATAATCTTCAAATTTAGATATTGTTTCAGGGTTGCCAGACTTACTGCGAGAGAACAAGTAAGTTTTCCTTAATGCATGACAACTCGAGAGGCACAAAATATCACAGCAGGAAAAACTGTTATTCATGCTGTGCATGCTCTTCCTCCAAAATTAACTCACATTTTGAAAAATGCATTTGCTGTAGTACTTTATTAGGATAACCTGAAATATTGCAGGAACAGGGCAAGCTATTTGAATCCCCTGATTCAGTGAAAGGATTATTCTACTTTATCTCTCCATGAAATCATTATACGTTTAATCCAATTTAACATCATGCAGTGTCTTGGCATTGTTCTAGCATGCTGAGAACTTCAAATGTTCAGGCTGGCAAAAGAACTGGGTGCTAATTCATTGCCTGCCAGTTCCCATGTATTCTCTTTAAATCATTGTCTTGGTCCCTGGCTTTAGACATTTTCTGCAAAATGGATTAATGGGAGAATATAATCTCTTGACATAACAGGAATTTAGCATGTTCTTCATATTCAGTTTTCCATTGCACACCTGAAGATCTCTCAAAAGGAAAAACTTAGAGGGAACCAGGAAGGGAAGGCAGCCTTCCAGCAGTGCACAGAACTCAGAGCCAGAAAGCTGATAAATTGCATTTGCAATCCTACATTGTAGCTTCTGCCTTGATTCTGACCTTTATTACACGGGTGTTGGTCAAGTAAATTAAGGTTCAGACGGCACTTTTAGCAAAAGTCTTGTGCTCCTACTGATGATTAAATAGATCTAGATATATCTCTATAGTAATGAATTTTGGATAACTTTAAGACATACTACTTGTCAATGTAATACCTTTTGGAAAATATTTTGTGTCATGCTCAGCAATAATACAATCAATGGTGTGAAACACATGTAATACAGCTAAGAAACAAACTAATCAGAACATTGATGGTTCTGATGGTACCAGAAACAGGCAAGCAGTAGGCAGCCTAGGCAGGCAAATTCAGTATTATCAAAGAGATCAGAGAATAAAGAAAGGGAGGAGAAAAAATTGTTAATAAAATTCTTCTGGATGGATGGAAAGAGTCTGCCTATATTCCACACTCTTGACTGTTACTTTATTTCCATATATTTTGCTTGCAAATTATGTTATTTTTGCACTCAGTTGAATGAAAAATGAATCCAAGATTGTCTGCACTTTGTCACAGGCACCTGTTTTTTGACCAGATTATAAGTGGGTTAAGTCTTGTCTCATACTCAAGTCAAGATATTTATTATTTATTTCAGTGAAGCTAGGACCCTGAATGCCTAATTTACACATTTACATCATTTCTGAAATAAACCTGGATTTTCCAAGACATTTAAATTTTCTTAGTTTATGTTGAATTTCATACAAGGTTTAGGGTCTCCTGATCACCCGCATGAACAACTTTCCATAAGAAGTAGAGCAGATGCATACTTTGTGGTAATAAAGTTTTGTTTTTATTTGAAAAGATTTTTTTTTTCAGAGAAAGAAGCTATTTTCAGAAAGCAGAAGACGATACATTTGACAGAGATTTCCTCTCCCTTTTCTGATATATGACAAATTCATAAATACTTTTTATTGCATTGTCTTTTTGCCTTATAAATGAATTAGTTCATGAAGTCTCACAACTTCTGCATAGCTTTATGAAATGCTACTGATTATTAAACATCATTTTTCACATGGTTTAATCTTGTGAAAACATACAGAATTAACAGCACATTGTTTCATTTTGAATTCAACCCACAAGACATATTTCCCACTGAAATATACTTTTAAAGAAGAGATTTGGAGAGTAATTACTTATGAAACTCTACCTAAAACAACATAAAAATAGTAAGACTGAGAGATGTGCCTTTATCAGGATAGTACAGAAATTCTATACGTGAATGAATAAAACTGCAATTAGCAGCTAAAGGAAACCAAAGTTGCTGGGCTTCAATCAGGTGGGTAACTGCTCCTCTGAGAGAGGATTCTGTTGAGAGGGGAGCTGGAGGGTATTCTAACATTCCCTAAGGAGCTTAAGATTCATGGGTAAGTTAAACAATCAAGTCAAAAGCTGATCGTGTCACCTGTCAAAGCCTTTATCTGACAAGATAGTAATGTTTTGATAGTAGTTCATTTTTAGACTCCCCCAACCCTTAAATTGGAAAGAGATGACACAATAAAAGCTCACATCACCTCACCTGCACTGCCTATTAAGGTAGTGTGGAATAAGGACTGATTAGTTCATATAGTTGGACCATATACCTTTGCATTCTAGCCGTGAAAAATCTAGTAGCCTTAAGAATTAAATCAAGACACACTAATAAGAGAGGTTTCTGTGGAAGCTATAATCAGAGGCCGAAAATCCAGGACTGAAACCCTGTCATAACTAAGCGAAGAAACACATGGTCAGATTTGGTCTCCTGAGGAGGATTTTGATGAAACATTATGCAGACAGTGGCTATAAGGAATATCAGACTTTCAGTGTTGTAGCCCATACCAATTTTTTCAAATGGTTTAACATTTGCCTACTCTTCAGTTTGTTGCAGATTAAATTGCATGTGGAACCCATTCTACTTAGTTAAAGTAATATTTAACTGAAATTGCAGGTGCATAGCTTCAGAGAATGATCCAGGTCATCTAACAAAACCATCCAAATTTCCACAGTAGTCATTGAAGATTTTGAAGTAAATCTGAAGATCAGCAGAAAGTAAAGCTGTCTTCCCAACAGAGGCATATCTCTCTCTCCACTGAACACAGGTGCCTCCAGATGATGATATTGTCCCCACTTCAATTAAACCTCTGCGTCTGTCAAAGAGAGCATTAATATTCAATGTAGGTGCCTCTTTCTCATTTTTGTTCTCCTCAGATAGCAGCAGCCCACCAGAGGAAGGTAATTTCTACTTTTTGGCAGTCTGATGAATATGGCTGGAACTCTCCCTGGGGCCAGGAGACAGAGGAAGATGAAGCCTGTACATTCCCCACGTTCTAAGCCAGTGCCAAAACCACCAAGGAACAAAGAACCATGGATAAGGACATTTTCTCCTCTTCTCTCAGCGCTAAGCTACCAAACAACGAGGCATATTTATGGAAGTGACATAATCCAACTTCAAGAAAGGGTCACCTGCTATATACCCTATAGCCTGTTAATCAAGACATTCTCCAGCATTTTAAAGATGAGGCTTCAATAACCTGCTCAGACTAAATCAAATAATCCTTTATTACCGTTCAGACTTCTTATCTATTACACATTATTTCCAAAAAACAGTGCTAGCATTTTAGAATATTTTTAGAGTTCCGGTACCTGTATACCTAATCCTGGATCACAATCCATTTGTTGGCAGGGTTGAAAAGGTATACCTCAAGAACTTTTAATCAGTCATCATTGACTTCCCTTAAGCATCCTAGAGATATTCCAGCTTAGTAGAGAGGCACCTAATGAAAGCTGCCATGTAAAGAGTTAAGCAGTCTTTGAAAACTGTTGACTAAAGCTTTGATGGTATCAGATGCCTGTGTACTCCAGCTGTATTTAAGCCAACTAGATACCATCTACAATTGTTTTGCATTCAAGTGGCTTTCATACTTTGAGGTGGATGTTTTTCCTGTGAAACATCTGGCCTTTGAATATAAATTATTAGCCCTTTTTGGAAATAAACTGTTAAAATGCAAGGTAACTATCCACAGCAAAAATACCTCCAAACTAGCAACAAACACTACACATCTGTCAAGTCTATATACTGCTATCCCACAGTGTCCTGCTAGCTAGCTGAATAAGGTTATCTAAGTATCCTCTGTGATTCCTGGACCTTCCTGAATGGAAGCTTATTAAATTTAAATTTAATAGGTTCTTAAATATTTAAATTTTAAGTAAATGTTTAAATCTTGGTGGCTCATCAGGATCTGTCCTTTCATCTCAGAGTTCTGTCATAGTCTTAATAATTGACTCCACACTTGTTTATACAGGTTCTTCTTCCTGTGTTTTGACGTCTTCTAATCCACTACTAAACCTGCTAGTAATTCAGGAAAACATATCAATTCTCCTGTCACTTTTTTCTGTGCTAATGCTATCATGGCATTTCCTTTTCCATAGTCTCTTGCCAGCGTGTTCACTTGGTCTATGGCCTTTACTTGTACCCCGACCACTGCATCTTCATTCAAGTGGTGGCAATGCAAGGACAAACAAGAAAAAATTTTGAAATTCAGATTTTATTAGTGTTGCCTTTGTAGCAGCAAGTGCAGGAAAAAAAAAAAGAATTTGAAACACATATATCTATATATCTATAGTTCACACTTTTATCAATTCCTTCAGCCACTAAGTAATCTAAGTTCTTATCAGGTAACTTGGCAAAAGTACTATCTTGAAACACTGAAAAAATGAAAGACAAAGTAAAACATCGTACAAGCTTAATTCATCATGTAAAAGAACAAAAAATATCATCAATCATATTTCTGGACTGGGTTTCATTAGTTTCATCAATTCTGACGGAATGAGAGCTATAATGCAGTAAATCATTCTAGTCATGCTAAACAGAGATTTAAAAAAAAAAAAGGAAAAAGGAAAAATTATTCTAAGTTTTGTTAAAGAATTCACATACATTATTTTATGGCCCGTAGAGTTCTACATATTTTGTACAATACTTGGCACAAAAAGTCCACAATTCAGAGAACCAGATTCTCTTACTAACAAGAATAGCAATGATAATAAAAATTCCTGAAGGAGAGTTTTATAACGTGCAAACTCTGACCAAGAAGTGTCAGGACTGAAAACACCATGGGCTACTAATTAACTGCAGAGTTCACAGCTTTGGCTAGCCCTGGGCAATATCATGCAAATTGTTTCCAGGACCTGACCTACCAGCTTTCTTTTGAACTGGGCTGTCAGGGAGGCCTACCAACACATTCAGAACCAAAGCAGAAATCCCTGCGTGATCATCATGTGGCCTAGACATACCTCAAATGGACAGCAGCACTGAAATTTCCACCGGGATTTTTTTTAACTCCAGGCATGTACTGTTTTAAGTTTTTCATGTATTTCATAACAAAGTAGCAGCACATCTCTTAAGATGTTTGGTTGCCAACACCGTCCTCATAAACTAGACATGCATTTCACAGCAAGCTTTTTTCCACTGTTTCCTAATGACTGATATTCCCCTATTTTCCATGAAGAGAGGTATCAATTTCAAGATGTGATTTCAAATTAGAGTAGACATGTATTTCATAGCTTGCCATGAAAATACCCACATATTTTGTAGAAGACTAAACCCCAGACTCACATGCCAGTGTGTTTTTCTCTTCTGCTAAGACACATATTAATTTTCATATTTCCTCCCTCCTTTTCCTACTGCATAGGTTTTCTAGTGATATTCCTACCATTTTTCTGCTGAACTGCAGCTAAATACTGACCAGTTTCAAATACAGGTATCTAAATCTAAGGGTATTAGAAGTAACGCACTATGGCAATTACACTTTTCACACTGAGATCTTAAGCTGAGTTTAGGAACACAAAGGTAGCCTAGGCTGAATAAAGAACCAGTATTTGGTAAAGACTTACTCTTCCCCTCGTGAGTGCTTCAGTGAGTCTCCCAACCCCCTTCTCCCAATAGCCTTAAGGCATCTTCTTTACTAGATTCTAGATACAATCTAGATTTTTTACTAGATTTACTAAAAACAATCTCTGAAATACCTTGTACAGAACGCAGCACTTCATGATCATACCATATTGTATTACATAGCATTATGATGTAATGTAATACAATTAAAATAAAATTATATAACATAACATAATAACATAACATAGCTTTTGCTTGTAAATGCTGCTATCAGTCTGAAGGTACTATGCTGGTAACTAATCAATATCCTTTATTTCCTAGGTAAAAAGATAGTTTAGCCAGTAGTCTTCAGTGCAGAATGTAAGCTATCGCATCACAGAATCACAGAATCATAGAATCACAGAATGGTTGAGGTTGGAAAGGACCTCTGGAGGTCATCTGGTCCAACCCCCACCCTGCTCCGGTTGTATCCTTCTGGATGGTAGTGACCAAGAGTTGTCCTGGCTGAAAAGCGTTTGCATGGAGCTGGTTCACCTTCACTTCCTAGGGTTGGGTTGATATTTTTGAGAAGTGAGTCCATCCCGGTAGAAGATCTTAGAGAACTACCTGCTTCATGTTAACTTCCTTCCAGTCAATGCTTGGTGTGTGTAAACACCTTTAGCTATGTTTGCATCAGTGTGATGACTACAAATATGTATATGTGTATGTATAAACACACAAACACATATAGACAAACATATTTGAAGATTGTACGTGTGTGTTTAGATGAATAACATATATATAGCATTAATGATTGCTTCAACAATCATTAATTGGCCTAACAAGATGATGAAAGAAGAGGGTGGTGGGAAAGGTTCTCTTTGACCAGCTGTGTCATATGCTGCCTTCATAACATTATCATTTTGGTCTCATTATATTTATACCCTTAAAACATTGATATTTTTTCCTTCACATTTAGAAACCTAGAAGAGGACATTGGAAGGATTTCAAGATATCCCTAACCTCTGCTCTGACAAGTCATATATAATAAAATGTTCCCCTTGGAATCTGAAAAATATAAGCATGCTGGTTAGCAAAAACTTTAGCACTGAACCTTACACATCACAAATCAAAATGAGAAACTATTTGAAAGTTCAAATGTTTGTGAAGACCAAAAAAAAAAAAATCCCCACACCGTTTTTTTAGCAGGAGCTATGTGCGCCAGAAAGATTATTCTTTAACAGACAATTTAGACAATGAAGCCATTATTTGGAGGCTCAATATTTATTTGATGAAGGGAAATGTAAAGATAGATAGAAATCTCAAAAGAAGTTAGCAGCTCTTTTAAGTTTATGCATTCATAAGTATAAGAAATTATTCCCATACTTTGA
This sequence comes from Aptenodytes forsteri, assembly GCF_000699145.1. Taxonomy (NCBI): domain Eukaryota; kingdom Metazoa; phylum Chordata; class Aves; order Sphenisciformes; family Spheniscidae; genus Aptenodytes; species Aptenodytes forsteri. Next base: position 5,291,531 of record NW_008795495.1, on the reverse strand, counting down.
AGTGTGGACTAGAATACAGATAATTTAAAATAACTAAGCAATAGTTCTGACAGAAACAGGAACAAATAAACTAACTGATTTGTTGCTCTATTAATCCAAGTGTGAAATCAAAACAGACTAGAAAACTTTCTTTTTAATTTCTTCTGTTCCTACTTCATGAAGAGTAATAACTCAGTCAGTCTGCTCAGAAAATGTTTTAAAGGGTCCACAATGGAAAAGAGTGAGTTCACTAGATATTCACTAGATATTGGGAATACAGCATATTCCCAGCACATATTATTCCTCCTTTGAAACAATTACTAATAGTTGAATAAATTCACTGTGCTTTAGGGAAAGTCGGTAACTCAGAAGGGAAAAATACCATGTTGCAGCTCTTAAATTACTGATTTTTGATGTCAAGTAAAAACATTATTTTAATAGTTTACTCCTTCAGTAGTCTCTGTGCAGAATACTAATAGAACTCTTAAATACACTTCAACAAGGAGATTTCATAACAAAGCAGGGGTTGTTGTGTTTCTGCTTTTAGTCTGGAAAGGTGAGGGAATTATCTGGCTTCTCCCTTACATTAATTTGCTTATATTATTTCACAAACATAGAAGAGTCTAGGGGCACCTATGCCAACTCTGGTTTCTAAAAGACATTTATATGAAAAGGTCAAATTATCCATATCAGTGTCAATCTCTTAAAAACGACACAGTGCAATGAAGATAATTTTTATTCTTATTTTTAACTCTAGCATTGGTGCACATCTGGCCTGTGTCTGGACTAGAGAATTCTAAAAAAAATCATGCTGGAGCCAATACTAACTCAGCTGCAGCAGCGACTGATCTAATGGAGACAAGCTCTGGCAGCTTCTGCTGTTCCCACCAGTATGTCCCCTACTCCTTCCTCTTATGAAGAAATAAGCAGCACAGTCAGGCTGAGCTCCAAACAACTGCAGTAACCTGTACAAGACCAGAATGATCTTTGTTACGAGAAATATTATTGCATAGAAATTGAATGTTTACCATTTTTTAAACTACATTGGTAGAATGGTCTCGATTTTTTGATTAAGCACATTTGAACAGGATCCTTCTCAGCTTACTTTAACTAGGTACAAGGCAGATGTTAGGAATGAAGCAAGCTCCCTCTGTTATCAGTAGAGAACATCCAAAGGACAATTTTTGCAAGTAATCTTGGACAAATCCTCTGAAAATAACTTTTCCACTGACTATAAAAGGAGCCTAGATGCCCACCTTAGATTAGACACTTAATTTCAGTACAGTTCAAAGCAGGCAATGTCAGTCAAATCACATATATAATATGTTTATAATTCCAATACATAATACATATAATACACATATATAATTATGTGTATATATATTCTTTGTACATGTCTGTGTATGTAAACACATGGGGGAATATGGGTGGATGTGTGTGTGTATGCACAGAAACTCAAATTACAGCATCTGTACCTCCTAACTGCTTTACAAACAAACTAATACAGGTATACTGGAGCACACAAAAATACATTCTTGGATGCTTCAGTAGAAGGAAGGTCTTTTAAAAAATAAATAAATCATCTTATATAATGAATAATCTAAAGCTTTTAGGCTAGGGTTCACCAGTGTACCAAAGAATATTTCCTTTCTGATCTCTGTTTCCATTGCATAAAGTTACACATGTAGTTAAGAGTATTTAATAATTCAGGCACTTAATCTCAAGACCAGTCATAGCATGAAATAGGACTAATGCCACACAAGCGTAAAAGAAAACATGAGATTTTAATCCAGCGACAATGAGATAAAGTCTTATTTATGTTTGGTGCTCAGTGAAATAATTTATATTCATAGAACAATTTTCTTTTTGCCTACACATGCTCCCCAATTGATATAATCTGTGTTCTCCAAACTTCTTGCTCAACTCAAACTGCATGAAGAGGATGCAAAAAGAAAAGTAAAATGAGGAACCAAAGCTGTCACCACTGCCATGATGGAATCAAATTTCCAGACATGTCATTAAAATTAGGAGCTAATTGCCAAATTCTGGAGCCAGATTTTACACTTGGATACATGTACATAACTCCCACTGGTTTCATTAGGACCTATTCTTATGTATCAGAGAAGAGGGTTTGGCTTAAGATTTGTAATCATATCACATTAAAAAAACTTGTTCTTCAGGTGCAACCAGAAGTTCAACGAGTTAGCGTCATGCAAACCACATTATGTAAATATTTGGACACATTACTTTTTCTTTTATAAAACATTTCAGAGTGAGCAATGGGTCCTATTACACTACTTGTCTTATCAGGGACAGTGTTTCTTGCAAATGGTCAAGTCAAAACAGAACGAACAGCAGAGCTAAAGAACCATGAGGCAAAATGCAGGAAATAACGCATACTGAGATGAGTCATTGAAAAGCAGGGCGATGAGACACTAAAGGGTTCTAATAATTAATCTCCTGTTCTGTTCCACCAGTTAATATCAGAAAGAGGCTAAGAAATTCTTAGCAATACTGTTACAAACACTATATACAACACGATCTAAGTATTCCTTATCAAGAACACCTTGAATAAATCTCAGTAAAGATATACACAGAACGCATAATCAGTGCTAAGGTCGGAATAAGATTTACTGTTATTTGGGCAGTTCTCAGCATTGTACAATTGATACGAACACATCTGTGGGTAGGATTTAGTTTCATGTTCAAGCACTTAAAATCAGGTGTGTATCACAGTGCACCTGTGAACCACGAATCTAATCTCACACTACAGATATGGTGTTCAATTCAATTGCCTAAACATAGATGTATGGTGTCTTCTGTAATTTCCAAGGGTAGCTAAGATCCCACACAGGGCTGACATATGAGAGACAGGACTTACGTGGTGTCTGGACCCTTCTAAGTAGCAGGAAAAGGACAAGCAGAATAACCTGGACAACTGTATCAAGGCCTTGGCCAATACACAGTCATAATACGCTTCCATGAAGTGCCATTTGAGATTCCAAAGATGTTAAAAAATCTGTACACATCTGATGGATATGACTCAAGACCAATGGGAGACCAGTGATTTTCCACAAAAGCAGCTGGAGACCACATGGGAGACCTTAGGGAGTCTGAAATGGCACTGAATACAGATGTTTAACCAACTGCATCATGCCAAATGTGGTCTGGAGAGCTACTGGATTGATCCTAGAGTAGACATCCTGGGGGAGATTCATTTGCCTAAAGGTAGGTATAACATTTGAGCCTCCTTTGGGTATTTGAGAAACCTTCACAAGTCAGGCAAGCTATGGGAGCACATATGAGAGACTTGTGCTCTTCTGAAGCGGCAGCTGGATACCTCTCTGAGTCTAAAATTACACTAATCACCTATCAGCAAGCAACAAGCTGTATATCTATGTTAGATGAACTGGAAAGCTCAATACTGCCTATACAGGCTTCATTGACCACAGTGGGAGCTTGCATTGCATGTAGATTTTTATGCTGTAGGCACATATATTTGAGTGACTGAATCTGGAGTTGAAATTAAACCAATTCATTAACTAATATGTCAGATTCCAGTGCATCTGAATTGTTGATGGAAGACTGGACAGGAGTATCACCACTACAATGCCATGAAGTCAAACTTCATATCAACCAATACTGATGTTAGAGGAGATCCTTAGTATTCCTGTAACTCCATCTTACCTCTAAACTGTGATACATAAGCCATACATTTTAATGTCCCTGTACAATGACCCTTATTTGAAGCCCACTCTGCTTTATAATCATGGGCAGTGGCACTGAAAAAAAATAGCTTGAAATGACATGCAAAGGGCACAGAAACAACCTTGAGCCCTTGTTGCATTGAGTACAAGTTGCAAAGTGCAAATGTAAAAATTCTTTGTATTTCTTTCACATTGTTAATTGTTTTTACCCCTCATTTATTCCATCTAATGTGTTCATTAAACTACGCAGCTTAAAGCAAATAAATTTAAGGACTGTAAACTGAATAGATAAGTTTAATATTCTTAGGTAGGGACTTTATATTCTCTTAAAATAATGCAAGAGCACAGATTTGGTCTTATATTTCTACCCTGAAAACCAGACAAATGCTTACATGAGAGACAAATAAATGTTTGGTCTATTGCAAATAACTAGTCTACACAATTTTTCATACTGTTGTATACTCGGGTAACACAGCCTAAAACTTGGAAGACTGAGCTATCTTACCTCTGTCTTTCTGCCAAATAAAAATAAATGGCTCGATTAACAGTTAGGCCTTTAACCAAGAGGATTTGAACGTGGAATCATTCTTCACTGGAAACACAGCTGGCACTATAAGTCTTTTTTTAATTATTATTTCTTCACTTTTACAAGCTAGAAATTGAAAAATTAAATACCATAGAATTAATCACCAGAAGGTCAGATTTTGCACTCACTTGTACCAGAATGCATCCAAAAAAAGGACTAGTGGAGGCAGTGTATTTACATATTTACATTAATGATATATTTATATCACTGAGAGGTGAATCAAGCTCAGTGGATTTAAAATGAGCAGGACACAGATCTAAGAAACATACATTCCCAGAAGAATTACATTCCAAGTGAGGTTGTCAAGACTAGATGATGAGAACTTACATGACAGTCCAAATAAAAGGATCCTGATGAAAATTATTCCAAGGTGATTTCAAGTCCTATGTAAGTTTACATCAGTGGAGCTCTGTTAAAGGCTCCAGCCAAACCCAGTGCTTAGCCACACAGAGGACCAGATGTTTTCATGTCAGCCACGCAGAGGACCAGATGTTTTCATGTTAACCTGGAAAAGGACTTATGTTAATGAGAGTATAATGAATGGGGTTACTTAGAGTCTAACTGTTTCACTGGCATGGGACCAGAGTACACAGTCAGCAGCTCTCAGTGTGAAATCAGTGACTATGTAAAATGGTAAATAAAAATAAATCACTCTACAGAGTGCACCTTCAGAAGATCCTGACAATTGCTATTTTTTGCCATTCTTTCATTCTAAGTGCCTGAATTGCAGCCCACCACAATGACTATTCAGTAGCAAGGAGCTGAGGGTGCATGTTGCATGTCCTGGAATGTGATTGAGAGTCTTTCAAGGCTTTCTGAGCTGGGGGATTCCTGGGGAATACATGAGAATGTGTGGTGTGGAAGGAGCCAAGCATGGCACCTCCACACAGGGAACAACCCCTGGAGCCAAGTATCTCCCAAACTGCATCTAGGTCTTACGTGGAGAGATTTAGCTAGTTCACACTAACAGAAGCAGATATACAGTCTTGGGGCCAGGATCCAGGGGTGGCTTCAGAAGTTACTTTCTTGGCAATGTAAACCTAACTTATGTCATGTTTAAGACTGTGGTAGATATTTCTTGGAAAATACAAACTGCAAAGCATGAAGGTGTGCTCTGAAGCAGGAAACAAAATGGAAAAGTTACAAATGTAAAATAAATTACATAATGACAAAAATAAAAGTGTAGAGAGTTTACTTTGCCTGGTGTTCTGTGGTTTTCCCCGCAGTGGAAGGATTAAAGACTCTTGTCTCTAGCAGGTGAAGGGTCCACCACAAAAAAAACAGTCTGACTCATCAGATGCCCTTTGAGGAACATCCAGAACAAATACAGATGGCTGATAATGCACAGTATATGTCATCTACAGATAACGTTCAGTCTGAACACACGTTAGAAGGCAAGAACACTGAAATATGAAAGTAATTTCTTAGTCAGCCTGACTTAATCATCCACTCCTTCAGAAAACCCACAAAAGATAGTCACTTCCTATAGAAGTTTTAACAGAGAAAAACCCTTTTAAAATTTCCTGAGATATACTTTTCAGAGAATAATATGAAATGTAAACGTGCTGAACCAGTATATCCCACAGGCATCATGACAATCCTCTGGTCAGCATTAATTGTTTGGTTTTAAGGTGATTTTGAGGTAAGCAGAAACTCTGCAACCATTTTGCATGGTGACAATCTGCCCTGGAATACTTTTTCTTATCAGCTCTGTGTCTTTCTTATATGCCTTACTGCTGCGCACCCCAGCAGGTATCAGGAATGAGTGATTCTCTTATTATCTTTTTCCATGAAATGAGAAGCTTGCTGAAATAAAAATATTGCTGGCTCTTAGCTGCAACACAGTAGTTCTATGTACTGTAAAGGAAAGACTGCACAAGGAAAGTCGCTCTTTCTGGTGGTTCGTGTAAAGTTACCCAGCTACAGCTTGCTGGCTCTTCCTTGCCATTTCCCATTGCTAAGCCGCGTTACAAGGCAGCGAGAAATACACTGAATACTTCCATAGCGGTTGCTACAGGAATGTTATGTAGCTACAGATGTGAAAAGAGCTGGTCTGTGTGATGATGAGGGAGGGGAATGGCAATTCCCCTAGACAATCTCTCCCTCTCTCAGAACACTACAGAGATTCATATTCCAGAGCCATGATAAACTGTGGGAAAACAATGAATAATTGGCAGTCTCTTACAGTTGCTTCAGAACTCAGAGCTGCCATGCAGCTAAGTGACCTCTGCTTCTGCTAGGTCACCAAGAGGTAAATAACAGGAGAAAGGCAGTAAATGAAGCATTATTGTGCAGACTCTGCCTGTACTGTATCAGTTCTGTAGAAAAATAAAGGTTTCCTGTGTTCTCTTCCTCCATGGTCTCAATTGTGCTATTAAGCGCAGCACTACGCTATGCGTTGTGTGAGTTACTTTGCCCCAGGCTGAGCACTGGGAGGTTCAGGGAAACAAAAACGTTCCCAGAATGATGCGGTTTACTCAATGACAGCTTGAGTAAACTGCCTTATATCTGTGGCCTGGAACATATGGACTAACCGAGGGGCAGTCCCACGCCTGTGCCTTACACTGAGAGGCGGGAAGAGGGGAGCCTGGTCCTGCACTCTACCCTTCCCTTTCCAAGACATGTGTGCCTCCCCTACGCTTTTCCCCCACTTTACTCAGGCCATAATTTGCAACACCATCCCTCCAATGTAAGAGTACATTTGCTACAAGTCAGTGACTGCATTTTGGTATGAAAACATTACTGGGAGGACGGTGAAAAAAGGTATATCAGGCTGGACAGAATGCAATAGGTATATCCTGCTTCCAGAACCTGATCCTCCTCATAAAGAGCTAGTTTATATATACATGGCATTGTAGCATGCCTTGTGGTGATATTCTCAAGGAAATGCTTAGCACTTCTCCAGCAAAAAGAAGACTTAGAAAACTGTGATGTTTTGGTTATGCTCTAAACTCAAAACAAAGCAGACATATGAAACGCAGAATTACAATAAATAAAACTTTCTTGTTTGCTTTACTCCTGTGATTTCTAGTCAGTCTCACAGGTCATAATTTACAGTTTTTAAATGTTCAATACCCAGTACATCATATTAAAGTCATTTTGCTCCAGCAAAAAGGTGGTTGGCTTGTCAATCAAAATATGCAGCACGGTCAATATCTCTGCTGCCTTGAATCCAGAGTTGGGCATGATCCTAGAAGCCTTTATTCTTGCCAGTAATCTTCATACACGTGAACAGCCCCAATTAAATAATCAGGATTATTCACTTCAGATGAGATAGGTGTGACTGGCCCCTAATCTTCCATATTCTGAATCTTACCTCGAAAACTCATTTATGCATGGCTTGGCCACATTCATCATTGAACATCTACACTTCTTAATTTAAGGCAATCGCTCTTCCAGGTACTTGGGTCAGAATTGCACATTATATTTACACTTCCTTTGAATCTCAAATCTGCTCCACCCAGTTTTTCACAAGCAAAGATTAACCACTTTCGTGACCCACTTAGTCACTCTTTCTCCAAGGATCCAGACAGCATTTTATCCTTTACTTTTCTATGACAAATGAAATATCATATGCTTAATGGGAAGAAGGCAATACATGATTTCTCAATCTCAGGAGCAGATTTGAAATGGCCATAGCTTTGGGCTGCAACCCTGTTTTGTTTGTAGCTTGTTAATATGCAGCATAAATGCAAATGACAAAACCTCCGAGTAATGGAACATTTCCCATAAAAGCCAATGCATGCTACACTTACAGGCAGAACTATGCTATTGGCCAGCAATATAAACTTAAGTAGTTCTTTTGTAGTCAGTTGTCCACTAGATATAGTGGACAAAGTACCGAAGTTGGTACGGTGGCAATCCAGTGAACAGGAAAGGCAAGACTGATGTATGAATGATGGAAACTGTATGAAGATGCATGTGTTTACAAGAGGAAAGAAGGAAGAAGCTGAAGAAAGAGCCCACAACAGATAGGGTATCTGGAAAATGTGTAGAATATCTGTGAGTATCTGAGTCTGAAAATATTTTTCACAGCAAGTTTATCTGACACAAAAAGAATTAATAATTCATTTAATTACATCTGGCTTTCAACAAAGTATCTGAAATCACATCAGCGCTGGCTTGGGTGGCCAGGCTGCTTTGGTGGTCACTTATTTTCCCATCAGAGACATTCAAGTTTATCTCAGATTAAAGTTCCACCATAATTAAATTTTATGATCTGCAACAGCAATCCATTCTCATTTAGACTGCTGATATATCACCCTGACATTCTGACAAGACAGAGAAGGTCTTGGAAAACAGGCCAAAAAATGCTGTGGATGTTTATGTACATCATACCATTCAGCTATTTCACAATGCATCGGCCTGGAGATATTTCTATTTATATTTTCATCGGAAATAAGAGGTATTTATTTTTGCCTCCAAGAACTGTTGATTAAATAATACTTGTCAACTAAACTTTAAGTTTTCTCAGTTTTCATGAAACAATCTGACAATTAGCTTTTTAAATGTTGAATTAGACTTTCTTGTAAGATGTCAGAAAAACTGTAACCTAACAACTGAGGCCTTATTAAGGATACCTATGCTCAAACTAGAGTCTTAGGGTTTAAAGTTGATTTGATTTTAGCTACTAGTAGAGTCAGCCACCAGAAAAATACAACTTCTCTGCATTTCATCTGGAGACATCTGCTCATGTACACAGCCCTTACTCAAACAAGATGTTCAGGGGGAAGAGTTGGGCATGCCATCCAGCCAGGAATGACCTGACTAGTACCAATGTCAGAAATATATCCTTGTGTCTGCCAGCATACAGACACAGAGGGAGCTGAGTGACCCAACTGAATACAGCTGAGCATGTAGTCACACCACATTCTCCTTCTTGCTTTGATTACAATTCTTATGCAGCAGGTATTCATGCTTACACATTTCCTGGGTACGTATGGCTCCCATACACTACAACTTCAGTTTGGTCCCTTGCAGTATGACTTTGTCCTTGTTTCCAGTCCCCTCTACTTTGAGAAACATTTCAATCTAATACATTCGCAGCTGGAAGATTCACTTCATCCAGCTGCCAGAAGAATAGCTCTACATATCTGGATGGAGTCCTAGTACTTGATTGTTTCCTAGGGGACCATGCAAGTGTCACACAAAAGCCATACTTCAGAGTATGAAACTCTTAATACATAAATCTATGCTTCTCAATTAGCAGTGACACCGTCACAAGGAAAACACTCCAAATGCAGTGAAGAAAAACTTTAATGGGGGAATTCTGACAGCATTTGTTGATGCACACACACTGAAGCTAGCCATGAGAAACTCATTGCCTGGCAAAACGTACAAGCACTTCAGTTTCTAAATAATTAGTGCTTGGTGAAATATTTGTGCACACTTATCATCATGTCAGAGATGCCAAGGCCAATTGAACGTCTAAGGCATTCCTCAACTGAGATGACAAAGGCCCTCCACTGCGCAATTCACGCTGCTATGGCTCAGTGAAACCTTTTATGTCACGTGTCAGACCAACATACTCAAATATATCTGCTCTGCATGACATTGGTGGCATTCCTTCTTGATAGCAATGGACTTTCATTTAGGCTGGATCTGTTAAAGTTATGTGAGCAGGAACGATATGAAGCCCATATTGAGTGCAGCTTACCATGTGACACACACGGTCTTTGCTTAGAAAAGCTTTCAAATATTTCTTTTATCTGTGGGTTGCTATTCCACTTCATTGCCACTTTAGTCTCCAAGGGACATTTCTGCTGTTTTCATATCTGTCCATAATTAGCAGGGGAAGACAATTTAATCAATTGTCGTGGTCTAACCCCAGCCAGCAACTAAGCACCACACAGCCGCTCGCTCACTCCCCCCTGGTGGGATGGGGGAGAGAATCAGAAGAGTAAAAGTGAGAAAACTCGTGGGTTGACGTAAAGACAG
>NW_008795495.1:5256168-5280480 GCF_000699145.1 Aptenodytes forsteri | reverse complement strand
CCCATACTAGCTACTATGAAGAAAATTAACTCTATCCCAGCCAAAACCAGCTCATCAATACTAAAATACCATGAATATATGACTAAACTGGATTTACGATTTTATTTCATATTACCAGGAATTCTATTATAAGCAAGAACAAACACCCTCTCCCTTTATCTCCAGCCCATCACTAAAGAAGAGAGCACTCCCTCTGGTATGTTCTAATAGCCCCGTGCCATGTCAGATATACAAAGCAATCATAAATCCACTTCAGCTTGTTAGTTTACTGCTGTTTTCTATCACCAGACAAGCACAAAGCAACTGGAATGTGTCAGTGAATCTGGCTCTAAATCACACTTCTTTTTTTCTTTTTCAAGTGGTATTTTTAAGCTGTGCCAAGTAATAGCATTCCAAGACAACCAGGGAAGAGAGTTACACCACATTCACTGACTTTCTAGCGTGTAGATGGTCCAATTCTCTGTGAAGGCCTGGCTGCTTGGCACAGTTTGGGCAAAGCAGTATAAGCCCAGCTCAGCTGACTAGTTAAACGGAGTTTACTAGAGTAGTATGTACAAGTATACTATTCCTGAAAGAAGTGCACCAGAATTCAATAATTCAATTTATTTTTTGTTTTATAAATATATTTTAGGGAATTAACTAAATCATAATTGTAGTGGAGGAAAAGTTTCTCAAAAATTTTCTAGGAGGAATAAGTTTCTTCCCCTTCTTACTTTCCTTTTATTTTGAAGTATGCTACATCTACATTTTACTGTTGTTTTATCAAGAGGAAAACCAGAAGTATATATGCAACAGTCAGGAAGACAAAGCTGCACTATTAATCCAAAGTTAAAAGTCAGATCTGCAGCAGGGTAAAAACAATGCATAGAAGATGCAAAGACAGTGGCTGGTGAACCTAGAGAGACAAAATGTCTTTCTTTAGCAAGACATGGAAGCACATAAAAGTGTCTTTAACACCACATTCCTGAGAGACTATGCCCGATACCATAGTCAGACTAAATGAAATGGCAATTGCTCATCCATTACATTTGACAAGGGTGCTGCTGTTATTAAAAAAATCTTGTTTCTTTCGTGTGTCATTCTATTCCAAAGAAAACCATGAGAGTACCCCAATGGTTCATGAGACATCATGATGATATGAGTGCTCCTGTGACCAGGAAATGACTTATAAACATATGCCTTTTAAAACTATGGGACTTATATTGTTTTGCTTAATGTGATAGGAAAGAGCAACAATCTAATTCTGTTTTTCTCAAACCATGGATAACAGTTTTAGTTGCTTTAAATAAATAAGTGGATCAAATTAGCTACATACATAAAGAAGAAAATTCTCAGGAAAACCAATACAAATACAATGTGCCAATGTATAGTCAGCAGCAACTCAAGTAATCTAGGGCAGGAGAGAGAATATTTATACTCGGAGCCAGTTACCACATTTGTCACTTAACTCTCCAGCCCAGCAGGGCTTCAAATACAGCCAGCAATTAAAGCTAGTTAGGCAACCAAAGGTTACACAGAGACAAATGAGGCCATAAAGGGGCCCTGCTTGTGAAAAATTTGGAGAATTACAGATTTCTTTTGTGTATATTCTTCTGCTCTTCTTCCACAGGAGATGTATTTCATAGGTATTTCACAGCGCTAACTTAGCGTTATATGCTTTCCTAGGGCAGTCTGAAAGAGAGGTAGTAAATTAGTGATGTAGCGGTTGGTAAATTTAACGGCCTGATTTCACAAAGGTCCAAGGGCATGGTCATCTTTTTCCCCATAAGCCTGTATTTTTGCAGGACTCTAGTCCAAGCTGCTGCTCAACACAGGGGTAGCTCTGAGGTCAGATCAGATTGCTCAGGGCTGCGTACAGTGGGCTTTGAAAACCTGACAGAGATAGCACAACCTCTCTGGGCAACCTGCTCCACTGCTTGGCTGCCCTCAAGGTATTGTTTTTTGGTTGGTTTTTTTCTTGCTTTGTGCCACTTGGTAGCTTTTCTGTTCTAATGTACGACTGTTGCCTCTTGTTTTCCTGCCATGCACCTCCTTAGGAGCCTGGCTCTGTCTCCTGATGACTGCCCTGTACCAGGAGGCTTCTGTTAGGTCACCCCAAAGCCATCTTCTCTCGAGGCTGAACAAGCCCACATCCCTCAGCCTTTTCTCAAAGGGCAAGTGTGACAACCCCCTGGAGCATCTTGGTAGCTCTCCCCTGGTCCATTCTCAAGATCTGTACAATTGCATCTTCTGCATATGTGGCTGAGAACAGAATTTGGGTGGGAACACTCCTTTTTAATTCAGTATGTATTTGAAATACAGTTCTATGATCCAGTATCTACAAGAGTTCTCACTTAAACCTGACATCACACTGCAGAGCTTTCAGATATTTCTCCTTAGACTTTCACATCACAAATTAGCATGTCTCCCATGGGACTCCATATTGTATTCTCTCACTCCCTTGGGACTTTCTCCTCTCTCCTCCTCTCTCCCTCTTTCTCTCTCTCATTCCTTCCTTCTCTCCACATCCCATCTTCCTTTATACAGAACACAAATTCCAAACACTTTTTTTTTAATACTTTTGGTGGGAGCACTTTCAAACTCACAAGGCTGTAAAATTGCAGCACACCCAAAAGGAAAAGCCACTGAGGTCCAATTCTGTTTTCTCCAGTGGGTCTAGGCTTGTTTGGAAGAATAATAATAGTAGTAATAGCTGTAATGCATCTTGAAGCAAGACCTGGCAATCTGTGAGACAACTTGAAATTAAAAATACCAACCAAACCAGAACAAAACAAAACCAACCAATCACAGTAATTTCTGACAGGTACAAAACATTTCTTTTCTGTGACTATTTTCAAATTGTTATCCCCGTAGTTACTTAACATTTAAAAAGAATAATTACCTTAAGCTGACAGGCTAAAACAATTTCTAACACATCTTAAGTTCATCATTAGAATTCAGAAGATTTCAAAGACCTATTAAAAACAGAAATATTATATTTCTTATGAAAGTATTGTTTAAAAATACTCAGTGTTATTACAAAGTATATACTATTTGGGAGCTGGCTGCCCTCTGCTTTGGATAAGGAGTTCTAATTCAGCTTTAGGCAGGGAAAATACATTCTGGAATTGGCATGCCATTGTTTTATTTTGGTCCTTATTAAAATGAGCTCTAAGCTAGTCAACAAAGCAGAGAATGAATCAAGGCACTTATTGTGCCATTAAGTCTCTGTGCATTCAGAATACTGCTTCTCAGAGCTGAAATCTTTCCTTCTGTATCTGCACTCCTACAAGAAAAGTGTTGTACAAAAAAAATACTTCTACTATGTGCAGTCAAATCTTTAGGTCAGAAAGGAAAAGCATGCCTACAAGCATGATGGTCCAGCTAAATGGTCAGAAACAGTGTCAGGAGAAGAGGCTAAATTTCTCGTTGCTGTTCCCAGTTTACTCAGTGCCTGGATAAAATTAAACACAGCAAAAGTCCTGGTAGCTGGTGCCAAAGCCCATTGAGTTGTTGCGTAAAAAGCTTCATCATAAAGCCATGGGCTGTCCTTTTAAAGAAAGTGGCAGCAAAACCTGTCAGTGTGTATTATACATGCCCAGGATACATTAGTTGTATCAGGCCTATCAGGGGAGATAGGCAAAGGAATATTCAGTTTCCAGATTGCAATTCAGTTAGGCTCAGATGCTCAGCTCTGTTAAAAACAGAGTAAACCTGGGTGTAGTTGGAAACATGGAAGTCACACAGCGAATTTTCTAAGGCATTTGAGTATTTCAAGTTATGCGATACCTGAGTGTAGTCTTATTTGTGTGCTTATCATTTCAACTTCAACTCTCCATTACCTGTGTAATTCCTGAGATGTGATCTAGCTCTTATTGTAACCATACTATTTTTTTTCCTCTTTTTCCTTGCTTCGTTTCTCTTTATGGCAGATACCTACAAAATAAGGATACAAACGGTCACACAGCACTAGGAAAACAGCCCCTATCTGACCCGGCCTCCCAAAGTCGGGAGTTCTTTTCAAAGTAGTAATTTCAAAGGAGCAAGATAACTGCAGATGAACTGACCTTGTTTAAATATCTTGGACAAAACAGAACCACTTGTGCTGCATGCCAAAACCCATGCCAAAAGTGGTTCTATCTTAGGTTTGTAAATCTTTTCTTATGAAATCTTAATCTAACACAGGACATTTCTGCAATGGATTTTGGTTTCAACTACGGTTTTGTAATAAAAATCATTTTCCTGAGAAATGCCTAACTGCTTCTACCAACAAGCAGGACATAAGTCTCTTTAGAGTTAGATTATGACATACAAGTTGGCTATACCTTCTTGGGAAACACAGCAGAAAGAAAAGCAATTCAAAATGAGTTTCATCAAGCCCCAAATTTGTCTGGTTTGTACTGTTTTATGAGGGGTCAATAGCCTGTAAACTTTGCTCCTTCAGTGCAATAACAAAAGCAATGTGCATGACAGGCTAAAGCATAAAAACTTTATGCAGTTTGCCTCGGGATTGTCCTGGCAAATTCCTATCAATTCTTCTTTAAAGCCTTGAAAGAAAGTTGGATAAAAACGTCATTGTTTTGTTCTCCAGTCATGACATGGTCTTGACTCTCATTAGACAATTAATCCCTTACAGAAGTCTAGTCTTAGTGGTCCCTTGGAAGTGAGACTAGCATGGGCAGAAAAAAAGAGAGCATTATATGTTAGCATCTTAAAAGGAATGCTATTAAGAGAAACAAATCAAAACAACTCAAATTTAGAATGATTTATTATTATATTGTGTCTCCTGGAACAAATTACAGCTTGTCACAAAAATTGCTCCAAATGCTTCTGTGGTCTGGTTTTAGATTATTGCTATCTTTTGGGGCTTGCTTATTCAAAACAGTAAGTGTTATATAATTAAAAACACTAGGGTATTCAGTATTTTACACTGACGAAGGACATTTTGGATCAGATTATGAGCTGTTCATTTGTTCTTTTGCTTGTCTCATTGTTGTTCTTTGGCTAAGACAGCATCACTTGTTTATATGCCTTGAAATGAGCTCATCAGTATAACATAACTAAGGACTTAGCCCTGCACAATGTCCTTAGTCAAGGGAAGTTCAGACAGGAACCACTGGAGTGTTTGTTTAACTGTTTTACCAGGGCAGGAAAAGTGATCAGCATATTGGCAGATCAAGTCCACCTGTGTAGTACTTTGATGAGTGAAAAAAATTATATGAAACCTCTGAAGTTATCATGTACATTACACATTTGGAACAAGGAAGCATTCTGGATTTGTTATGGGAAGATAAAGGCAATACTTTCTCTCCTGTATTACTGGAGAGAGAGAAGAAATCATAAAGGTTAATCATGGGGAAAGAAAAATTGTCTGAGATCCCAAAGAACCCAAGTAATTTTTGAAGGATAAAGAATGGAGCACATGGCATCACCAGCACTTTATTAAGGACATGTTCTAACATGCCCTTCTTGCCTCAGAAATTACCAATATGTAATTATTTTGGGCTCATAATTCTTTTGTTGCTTCCTGCATTTCAGCCAAGGCCAAGACAAAAAAATGCAAAAAGCTTAGTACAAAAAGAAGGCACAATTGAATCAAATGCGTTTATAGGTTCAGAAGTGGAAACAGAAACAAACATGCTGACACACAGTCTTGCATAACAAATGAACTTATAAAATTGTGTACTTAAAAGACCATCAGTAATACGGAGGATAATCAAGTCCCCTAGACTTATTTAGGCAGCTATTGTTCACTTTTAACACAATTTTAACAGTAAAAAGGTAAGGGAACGCTGGCATTATCACTGGTAGTAGAAAAGGTTTCCATGAATGTATTGGGTAAAAAGCAGTGTGATCTCAGTGGGCACAGAAAGATCTATCAAATCTTCCAAACTTACCACTTGTCACTGTATGACTTTTCCTCTGACAACAAATTGATTACTGCTGCACAGACCCTGCACCATGTGTCAAAAAGGACCTATTAAGGTCTTACTTCTGCAGTGATGGCATAAATGTATTTTACCAGGATCAGTATAATTTCCACCTATTCCACTCTGTCCACACATCTGCATATACTGAGATTAATCCTAATTCTAGTTCAGACAGTAATTTCATATTGCTGAATTGCCTAAAACAGCCTTTCATTTTCTACCCTCTCTGTAGGGTAGAAGTCTTTTATTGAAGCCCTATTCTCAGGGCACAGGAAAACTGCACAACCATATATGATGAGATTGCATCATGTCATTTAGGCTTCTCCTTAACTGCCTCCAAACATTGCAAGCATGAAATCCAGGCTATTCCCTGCATCTCCGCCTGTTCCATCTGAACATCAGGAAACACTTTTTTACTGTGAGGGTGACTGAGCACTGGCACAGGTTATTCTGGGAGGTTGTGGAGTCTCCATCCTTGGAGATACTCAAAAGCTGTCTGGACATGGTCCTGGACAACTGGCTGTAGGTGACCCTGCTTAGCAGGGGGGTGGACCAGATGACCTCCAGACGTCCCTTCCAACCTCAACCATTTCGTGATTCTGTGATTGTGTGATCTCCAATGCCAAAAAAAATGAAGCCTTATGAGGTAAGACTTTCAAAGGAAGGATGATAAGGAACTGGGTAAGTATAAAAAAAAAGCTGGGACAGAATAGGGAATTAGCGTAAATTCAAATATTTAGCATGAAAAGATATCTCAAGCTACATCTTATTGTAGCTCTTCAGTTTATCCTATTCACCGTACATTTTGCTACATGAGCCTGCTAAAAATTCATTCATTTGCATTTGCTATTTCTGATAATTGAGAGTGAGGGAAGGCACAGCAGAACACAGACCACTTGGACTCCTGCATGATAATCCAGAACAAAACTCACATAAAACATGAAATAACTCCCACATTTATATTATACTTTTATCTTTGTGATTTGGTCCCTATTAAACAGCCTGGAAACCTTCCCAAAGCCACTGAGAGCATCCACACAAAGATATCTGAAACGTGGTTGCTCCAGGTCTCTGTAGCAGTGAGATTTACCTATTGATGTCAGACGCAGCAGCTGTTTCAGATTTCCTCTTCTCCTTAATAACTCCATTCTCTGGTAAAGCCAAATTGTCCTTCCTTCTGGGTTGATTAGTGCTTCAGGTGAAAAACAAAAGTCCAAAGAATTCTTCACCCTATAGCATATAATCTTCCTTTTTGGTCCACAGCTCTCAAAAAGCTCTTTTATTAAGGTATTTCTTCGACTGCCTTTCAGACAGGATCTTTCTGTATTCAGTCCTGGATATCTGTGGGGATGTCTGAAGTCTCTATCTGCGTAATCTAAAATACCTTAGACACTTTTTTTTCAACTTCCTAGTTATTTCTTAAGTACTCGTCTTCTGATACCATTCAAAGAAATCTTCCAAGCCTTCATTCACACATCAGTTCAGGGGTCAGCCATATTTCATAATACTGGCATGAATTCATCTCACTGGAGTTCACAGGAGTCCTCTGAGATGGAACCTCAGATTTCCTAAAGATTTCCTTTATTTTCAGCAGTCTTGTAAAAGAAATATCTATCTTGATCTGCAAAACACCTGAAAAGCAAAGCCCTGTTCTGTTACTTTCCCCAGTAACAGTTTAGTTGATCAGCAGCTGAATCACACAATTTGCTATGGATTCACTTAATGTTACTTTGGATATTTAAAACCACATTACAAAGATTTGTGATGTTTCTCTCAGGTCACATTCACTTCAGACTTGGGAACTAGCTAAGTACTTAATGAAGTGTTTTCATACAGAAAATCATGGGCAAACTTTGGAAAGCTTGGATAAACCAACAGATGTCCAAATGATTATTTAAAGGTCATTTGAACTTAATCAAGCTGTGTTTCGTGACAACTTCATGCCATGAGTTTCTCTCAAATACTTCCTAACTTTGACTGCGCCAAAAATACATGCAAATAGTAATTTCTTAAAATATACTGACAGACATGTATGTAATCCAGCAGCAAATAATGTAACCATTTAAAAACAAAGTTAACCAGATTTGATTGGTTTGATCTTGGAAAGGATTTTAGTTCAATTCAGTTGGTGTTCTGAGTGATGGGTCTAACTGTGTTTCCTATAATCTCTCATCTTTTTTACAAAGTAAGTTATTTTTTGAAAGTATCGGGAATTATAATGACCAATCGGCAATCCGCTATGCTAAAGTAACACATTATAACATGTTTACAAAAGATGCTATGGTAACTATATGTCCTCTTTGCATGACAGTTGAACACAACAAAAAGAATGGTAGAAGAAAGAAATGAAGAGAAAGGAACAAGAAAAGAAAAAAGATGGAAAGAGAAAAAAGATCCACATAAGTTAAAAAAAAGGAATTTGGAAGGGCATGATTCAAATGTCTGGAATTACGTTAGGAATCAGGAGCTGATTAGTTGCATTAACAGCAAACTCCCATGATGGCTTTGTTGAAGTCACTAACACCTTTGCATCAGTTTTTCCATCTTTAATAAGAATATTTATCAGCACAGAAGTAATGGTTAGATTATCTTTTGTGAGATGAAAATTAATGCCCGGAATCTTACACCTTCAAAAGGCTGCCCAATTATTAACTAGCTTATCTAATCAAAGGGTCTTAAAGCATAAAACATCATGTCAAGATTCTTTTAATAGATCACAAACAGCCAATAAAAATGTTTTTTCCTCACATGTGTAGAAATAAATCATTTGTATAAAATAGAAATTGCCTGCTGTGCTTTTTATGAAAATAACAGTAGCACTTCAGACAATGAAGCTGAGGGTGGGACTACTAACGGTTATAAATACAACATTAACAACGTCATTGTATTTCCCTTGACTTCCACACTTGTATCTCTGGGGAAATAAAGGCCCTGTTACTTACTAACTTGAATTCCTGTCATTGTACTTTGGGAATCAGTTGCTTGAGATGAAAACCTACAACATATGCCCAAGGTTATCATATCTGGGGTCATTCACAAGCACCGATGTATAGTTGAAAAAAAATCTTTTTCTTTTTTTTTTTTTTTAGAGAAGCACAGAAAGAGAGAGAGACCTGTAATAAATCAAGGTAAAAAACAAACTATGGGATGGCAGAAATTGTAGTGGAAAAGTGAAAAATGTCCCACAGCTTTTTTTTTTTAGTTAAAAAATAACCACACTGTACTGTGATAATCATAATATTTTTAAAGTTTTCAGCCAGTCCAAAGCGGTGATGTGTCAAGCTTTGCAAAAATACCAATTCATCATTTCTTTTCCAGTATCTTTCCCTCCCTCCTGCCACTACACAGTTAAAGTGAACTGATGACAGCAGAACCTTAAGCAAAATGCTTATCCCCTATTCTAGCTATTGCTAGTGGGTAATTATCTCTCAGCATTCGCTAAAAATCTACCCTGGGTCAGACAAAGCTGCTGCTAAACTTCTTCCATCAAGCTATAGCATTCCTTTCCTTCTGAAAATATCTATTTTTGTTTAGAAAGGACTACATTAATGTTATTACATGTTAAATTGCATTATACACATATAGACCCTTCTTTGGTTGGAATGGAATCCTGTTGCTCATGCAAATGGGTGACTGACTTGGCCCTGGTGGAGCCAAGCATGGTGTGGGTAAGGAAGGGATGGGCCAATCAGTTTGACAAAATAATGTCATAAAATGTCAGCCAGACTTCCAAGGTCCTGCAATCCCAATGCCGTCTCAAACATGGTCCGGTTCCTCCTCAAGACTGTCATTCAAAAGAAATACTTGGAAACATAAATGAAGAAGTAGTCACACAGGGACAGAAGGACACAAGGGCAATGGTCCCAGGCTGCTCTGTGGTGCCTCTCCATAACCAATCTGTGCTCATGGGTAATACATATATTCTATTTCAAGAAACTCTGAAGTCCTTAAGAGAAATAAGGCAGCACAGTATCAGCAGTCATTTTGGGGGGCTTTAGGTGTTACATATCTTGATGTCCAATTCTTTGCTATTTCCATTTGGTCAAAAAATTTATAGCTGTTCATTTAAAGGGGAATGGCCAAATGCCGGTGTCAGTTAGATGGTGGAATGGCAGCAGCAGTTTCTTCTTGCAATGTTACTTAATCTGTATAGTTAAGACAAGTCAAGGAAGGGTCTTTTCAATTTTAGTCCCTGGACTGAGGCCACATCTATAACAGTGAAATAAGTAGGCTCGAGCTATTCCCTGGCACCGAGGCTGGATGGCATGGGACAGCCAACATCAATACAGCTAAACTCTCAGATTTCAAGACAAAACAGCTATACACTAACTGCTTGTTGGGAATAGTTCTTGCCCCTGCTAACTCCAGAAGCATGCCCAGATGTTGTTTGGGAGGGTGACAGCTAGCCACTAGAGCTGTGCCATGGAGTATAGCATAATTTAACAGCATGGACCTCCAAATTCCTGTGCCTGGGATGTTCCCTGGGAATGTCTAGTTTACTTATACAGGTGTAGCCAGATGTTCTTGGGATGGTAAGAAGTGCTAACTTTCTGACACATCTGAAACAGTCTCTGCAGTGAGAATGTAGAAACAAAAAAGACTGAAGTCTTCTATTTTCCTTTCTTCTACTCTTCCTCCCTCATGCACTGCAGAAAAAGAGTAGATTCCAATCAGCTTTTTTTTCTCCATACTGATATAGCAAGAACCTGTTTTAGAAGTAATCTTGTTTTCACAGAACTATCCTCAGAACAGTTGGGCATGTTTCCCCTCATCTTCCTCAGTCTAGGACTGAGAAGGATGTGTAAGTGTTCTGTCTTCCATTTTCCTTAGTCTGTCTGAGGAGCTGCTTCAGGAAGGTGCTGAGCAGCCTAGAAGACACAAGGAGCTGCACCTGTGGGGTATGCATGTGAACAGATCTCACTTTGTAGTTTCTTTAGGTGTCACTTTTTCAACATTGTAAGGAGTATCTATTTGGGGTTTCAATATTTGCCCAACTGGAGAACAGACTTCTGTTTGTGTCTTCTTTATGCATGGCCCAGAAAAGAGGTTCTTGTTATGACTTGGGGCCATTGTTTCTCAGATCTGGCCAGACACCCATCTTTCCCAGACATGTCAGACTAAGATGCAAAACAAGGGTTACCTATGCACGCCTGTGCAGATGAGTATGCCAGTGGTCAGAGCATGTTGATAAGTCCAGAACTATGGATTCATTCTGGAAAAAATACAGGACTCAATGACTATAAGAAGTGCACATCTATGGCTACAGATGAGTGAGAGTGAAGGAGGTAATCCTGTTTCAAAGAGAAAATAAAATTATTGGGTGGAGCAGCAAGGGTAGGAACCTATTATTATAGAAGTAAGGTTTATGAAGACATCAGAAAAGAGCTGGTTTGTGAAACAAGCCAAACCTAGGCCCAAATGTGCCATTTTGTACTAAGCATTGTGAAGCCCTATTGTGGCCCTGTATTTTCCAATCCACCCAAGATTGGGACATTTTTGAAATCTTGTAACATAATTTCATCTCCCGTAACTTGCAGCATCCATTGTGAACTCAGGAGAGGCTGAGCGATTACCCAAACCAAACCTTTGGAATTTACTATGTTTGTCCATCATTATAAGAAAAGCTTTTTCAATGCATGCCTTTGATGCCCTGTTGTTTTACATTGTAGTTCTAAACCCATTGCCCATTGTGTCAAATGCAGACAAATAGTAATGTGAATTTATTATATTGACAAAGCTACAGTGGACACTAACTCTGAGCCAACAATGTATTTCACTTGGAACCAAGTCCAGGTTTCAGGCCAGTTTTCTGGAGGCTGAACCCATTTTACCAGCAAGCACTTCAAGCACTGACTCTGTTGTCGTCAATTGTCTCTATTTTTCAAACTGGGCACCTAAGTCGATGCTAGGCACAAGGGACAAAAAAGGGCTGAAACAATAAACATTGCAAAATCCTAGCATATAGTTCCCCTACAGAATTTGGAGAACTCAATCCTAAGTAATCCTATCTGAAATGCTTTCATGCATATCTGGGAAAGGCAAGGCAAGGCAAGGCAAGGCAAGGCAAGGCAAGGCAAGGCAGCGAAAGGCAAGGCAAGGCAAGGCAAGGCAAGGAGATAAATAATTTGCCTCAGACAAATTCTACCCATTTAACTTCACTGGTGGGGCCTACATGTCCTAATAGAAAGGCTTGGGTCTGCTCTTCAGTTCTGAGGCCAACTGGCCTAGTTAGAGTCTCTACAGATAAGTCGTTTCACCTTCCAAAGAAGGGTGGCATCATTCATAGTACCTCTTGGGAACAGACCCTCAGGTGTACTCTCAAATGCTCTGATATCGTATAGGTAGCTATTGCTAGTCAAACCATGTCAGGGACTACTCTAACAACTCAAAAATACTGACAGTTGCAGAATAATTCATGAGCTCACGCTTTCAAACTGCCTAGTTTTCTAATAACATGATGAAAGAGACATCTAAATTAAGAGCATTATTGCTCTAACTTTCCTTTCTTGCCAATAGGCGAGATAGGTCCTTCAGATTTCATATGGCCCAGATCTCACTCTGCATATGTTGATCTTTTCCCATTGGATCTAGGGGTGCTGGGAAAACTGAAGTCTAAACACAAATGACTCAGTTAAGTTCGCACATTAGTTGGAACTAAACCAGTCCAAATTTTGCCACTAGTATTTATCAAACTATTTGCATGATAATTTAAAGTTCTCAGGTCAAAACCTGTCTTCAGTGTTATTTGTGCATTCCCAACAAAGACAGCCTAGGCCATCAAATCCATTCAACTTACTTTTTGTACAGTAATGATTTTTAGATTTTCAGATGTTCTGAATAGTTTTAATGATTTTGATGCTCCATATAGACAATTTCCATTTATCAGAGAACATTGCCTTTTATTTTTAAGTATAAAAAATGTTAGACTGACAAAGTCTTTTCAATAATGTAGAGTATCCTGTGTCCTTTACTCATGACATATTTATTAAACCTGGATTTTGTCCAGCAAAATATACCACTGGTGCTAATTTATTTCTTTTGGTATCACTGTTTTTAACTTAAGATAATTGAATTCACCAAAGATATTTATTATGAAGGACCCTGTCCTGTCCCTCCAGAAGCCCAATGGGAGCGCTATTATTGATTTCCAGAAGAGTAGGATTGGGTCCAAATTATCTGAATCAATGCCAAGAAAAAGTTTGTTTTGGTCTGAGCTTTTGGCTAGTTCCTTACGCCAAAAATAGAGATAAAGGAAATGTTTCCTCTTGATCATGAATATTAACCCATTTGAATCAAAGTATGTGTTACACTCTGACTGTGACTTTAGAAACGGAAACTGTACGGAACATGCAACAAGCCATTGTCTAGAAAAAGTGATCCGAATTTACTGGTGGCTTAAATGGTGACTAAAGTTACACATGGAGAATTAGTTGGTTAGGAAACAGATGTTAAGAAGAGGAATAAATGATAAAAGAGGCAATATGACATCATCTGCCCTTGAGTAGATGTGAAATTTATGTGACAAGGCACAGAGAAAGATGAGGAATCTCAAGAAACGCAACAAACACATGCAGGAAAAAGCTGCTCTTTTAAACTTATTTATCCTATCCTAAACCTTCTTCTAGCTAAAACTCAGACACTGGGCTTCATCTCATCTAGTTTTAAACATTTAGAAGCTTGAAAATTGAATCTGAGCTAGTCGCTATACTCTCACCAGACTCAAAGGTGAGAGAATAGTAGATTACTCAGAAGACAAACCCTCTGAGCAATCTTACGCCCTAATGTCCAGATGTAATTAATCACCTTCAGAGACAACTGATTTCATTCATGCAAAGAAATCTTCTAAAAGCTACTTCAGGTTTAGCATCTGTCATGCAGACGCCTAGCTCAGAAATTACTCTCATGCAGAGTACAGCTTCCAGCACGCTTTTTGCGGGTAAACAAGGAGATCAGGAAAAACAGAGCTCCATTTAGCCAGAATCTATCCACCATTGCCTAGTCATTGCTGAAGGCCTCATTTGCACCATACTCTTTGAAACACAACACAGCACTCCACAGACACCCTATGGCCAACCTACAGAGACTCATTAAGCTATTTAGATAGCTCTCCACCTAGCTTTAAAAAGGGATGGGTTTTTTTTCTTCCCTGCTCCACAGCTGCCGATTTCCTTACAGTTCAGGCTGAAATGCTCCATTGTTTTGCCAGATGACCCTTTCCCATCAGCTGCTTATCTTCTCCACTATCTGCATTACAAGTGGATCTAGCTCTGACTCTGTGAGAGCTCCATCTGCTTACATTTGAGGTGAGTGGCTCAAGTAAC
The DNA here is from genome assembly GCF_000699145.1 of Aptenodytes forsteri. Taxonomy (NCBI): domain Eukaryota; kingdom Metazoa; phylum Chordata; class Aves; order Sphenisciformes; family Spheniscidae; genus Aptenodytes; species Aptenodytes forsteri. The sequence goes on along the minus strand of NW_008795495.1, from coordinate 5,266,250 downwards.
TGCATGTCATTCCTCCCTGTGCAGAGGGCAGCTCCAAGGTCCACCATAACCCTGTCTTCAAGGCTTCCCTGGAACTTGCAGGATATGTCTGTATCAGTAATTAGGATTAGCCAGGGACCCAAGGATCAGAGGCATGGCACAACTTACTTGCACACATCTAAATCCTCTTCCCCCACCCCATACACACCAAAACAAGGCAGCTGAGTCTGGATTTCTTACTGGAACAGTCTCTACAATGCATTATCCCCATAACACACCCAGGCATTATCTAGGCCAGCGCTAGCTGGCAACAGACATGACCACACTGCTATGTGTGGGTTCTCTGAAGAGTGGTGAATTTAACCCATCTGTCAGTTAATAAGAAATACATGGAATTACCCTTTCCTGTTTGCCAAATCTTGCTCTTGTACAATAATGTTTAGATCCATAACTGTTCATGGCGCTTAACAGGCTGGCATGCTCTTGAAGCAAATCACCTGCCAAGGGGGAGGCAATAAGTGGGACATGAAGCCCTCAGAAATGATGGTTGACTTACATTCTTAAGAACATATTCATCACTTCAACTGCTGATATGTGCTAGGAACCGCTAATTACACATTTGCAGCTAACATGAAAAAGTTAGGGAAGGAATCCATTTCTCTAGCTGTTCCCTTCCTTTTTATTCCAGATGCAAGAAATATATATACCATATATATTCATGTTTCACCTATTGAGCCTGTTGGGGTTTAAAATGTTAAAAGGGGCAAAGGGGTTGCTTAAAATAGCAACTGCAAAAGGAATGATTAGAAAGGGAGTGGACTGTATCTTTTTTTAACAGTGAGGGCAAGCACAGAGATACATTGGCAGGCTCATTGCTGGTCTGAAGTATAACAGTGTTAACTAACCCCAACTGCCTTATAACATAAATAAGCAGCAGTAAATCTGCTCCTCTGCACTTATCAGTCCATATAAGGGGTTTAAATTTAGTAGGAATTAATTTTAACATTGTTATATTTGTACTGACAGGATACTTTTGGCAAATTGGATGTTACTACAAAACCTATCATACAGCAGAGAAAATTACAATTGCATTCTTAAATGTTATGGCATCTTATCTTTTTTGCCGTAATTCTCATGGCTTTTTGCTCTTTGCATCTGGACTCCTGGCATAACACAACTATGAAAGAAATGTGCATTTCAGTCAAGTGATTCAAAGGAAGGCTTGCATCAATCTATATGCACAGGAATCATGTCTGAGGGATGTAACTTGCATTTAACCAGGAAATTCCCATTAAAATAAAGTGTCTTGTTTGCAAGGGCATTCTGTGTCTAAAATAGAAGAAGGAGTGATCCTCATTCACGTCATTAGAGTAGGCAGGCAAGGCATCTGTAGTGAGGACATGGGCTAATGGGTTATCATTCTCTTATATTTAATCTAAAAATACAACTTTGGTACTTTATTTTTAACATAATAGGAGCAAGTTCATTCTGCTGACAATGAACAGAAATAGGGGAAATGGCTCAGATATAATGAAACCCTCTTTGACATTTCACCCAAATTAGAATGACCCTTTTGGAAGCTGCGATATTTGCACTTGCTTTTCTTCATTGTCATTTAATTTTCCTCCCCTAATTCTAACCAGAAACATAAGTGACGAGGAACCAAGAGAAAGATAGTTATTGTACAATTTCAGTCCTGACTAGAAACAAAAAAATGTAGAAATGGCCACAGACTGAGTTTTCAGCGGGTTAAAGCTGCTTCCAAAAAGTACCCAGAGCTGCATTTGCTGACCCAAACTGAATGCACACTCCAGCTAACACAAAGTAATACAATGCTGTGAATTTCTGTTCAGTTACTTTGCACATTTTACATGGTCCCATTCTAAAAGACAATTGCATACGAATGTCAAACACACCAAAGAAGAGGGACACGGGACACAGGAGTAAATTCATGAACGATTTGATCTTCTGTGCAGATTAATGAACACAGAAAGACAAAGGACTGCTAGAGTTGGATTTGTAGGCCACCAGGAGACTGGCACAGTGGGGAATGAGAAATGAGCAGTACAAACCGGGAATGGTGAGAATGATGCAAGGCAGAAGAATCTTGAAAACCACAACATCTACTTGTCGTTTTTCAAGATGCTGAATATTTATGAATGTTAAGGACATTCTCAGTATCTGCAGGTGAAAAACCCTGGAGAATTTATTCCCTGCTTACAAAGAGTCTTTAGCAAGATAGACTCATGCAGATTGCAGCTAAGTTTGGAACAAGCTTTCTAAGACTTTCTCACCTGTTTGCATAGTCTTTCTGGAACCTAAAGCTGAAATTTCAGCACAGACTTAAAGACACATATTCTGCCTACTTACTACAGAATCACAGCCCTTACTCAATTATGGTGAAAAGACTATAAATATGTCCATAAGAAGATACTGGCTTTATGAAGGACTCAGAGGAGGTATAAGCCTCTGCAAATGGAAAAGGAGCAAGATCAAGTTTCCAGAGGTAAAAAATGAAACAGTAGAAGAAAGGTCAAAAAATTTAATCTATGAAGGGTAGGTGAGAGGATAGCAGCAATGTTTGAACATCAGTTTTGTCAGAACAGATTTCTGGGTCATGCTGTTAGCCTGCAATTCTGTGAACATGGAGGTCTCTCTGGGCCTTGTAATACATTCACGTCATATTCAGAAGCTTTGAAGCAGGAGAGTTGGAGAAGAAACCGGAGGGTTGCTCTGAGAAGAAACAGTATTCCATGGCTGTGGCTTCCAGTAAAATTCAAGTTCTTCTACGGAAAGATTTCAAAGGATGAGGTCAAGGCTGCAGAAAGTACATGAGATATTACAGGAAGAGATATGCCATAAGCACGATTTGAATGCCTGGATAAAAAAAGCCAAAAAGATCAAGGAAAAGTGAAGAAAGTCGCTTTAGAAAACAGTTAACAAAGGAAAGGAGGTAGAGCAGAACCTAGAAGACTATATTTGTACTCCATGCAAACTAGGGAAAAATGAAGTTTGCACTGAGATAGTGGCATAATAGGGAAGCTTACTTGGAAAATATGAATGCCAGTAGCAGAATGTCTCCAGCTTAAAAAACTGGTGGGTGGAGTTGTAAGGAGTTCATTTCTGACTGATGTTGGGGAGAATATGATTTTGCTGGCCTGGAAGCTTAAGAGAAAGAGATATAGGTACTCTTCTCTAGCAAAACAGAGAAAGAAGGAAGGGTCATGAAGGGGACGTCACAGAAAAAATGATACCTAAAGGTCAAGGATGGGGAGAGAGCTAAAAACAAGTTAGGGAGAACTTTTCCCTGGAGAAATCAAAATGTATTTTTGAGCAGGAAGTAGCTTTGGAGAGTTCCTCTTGAAACAAGAATACTCCATTTCCTGGAGATAAGAAATAGATTGCTGTTAGGAGCAAAGAGGTCCATTTCAGAGAATGGTGGCTTGATCTGAGAACAAATATGTGACCAGGCTACTAGAGCATCTACAGAGGCTTACTGTAGATCTGTAGACTCAGAAATAAGCAAGGTGATGTACTATTAATGGCTGCAAGTGGAGTGGGTGTCACAAAGCACAGGTCTGTGCAAGCTGGGTACAAGAGTTTTGGGCTCCTCAGTACCAAAGAGATTCGGAGCTACTGGAGAGATTCCAGCAAAGGGACACAAAGATAATTAAGGCATTGGAGCACCTCTCCTATGAGGACAGGTTGAGAGAGCTGGAACTGTTTATCCTAGCAAAGAGAAGGCTCAAGGCGAATCTTATTAATATATATAAATACCTGAAGGGAGGGTGCAAAGAAGACAGAGCCAGGCTCTTTTCAGTGGTGTCCAGTGACAGGACAAGAGACAATGGGCACAAACTGAAACACAGGAGGTGCTGTCTGAACATCAGGAAATACTTTTTTACTGTGAGGGTGACTGAGCACTGGCACAGTTTGCCCACAGAGGTTGTGGAGTCTCCATCATTGGAGATATTCAGAAGCTGTCTGGACACAGTTCTGGGCAACCAGCTGTAGGTGGCCCTGCTTGAGCAGGGGAGTGGACCAGATGACCTCCAGAGGTCCCTTCCAACCTCAACTATTCTGTGATTCTGTAAAGAGTAGTGATGATAGTACCTGTGGCTACCAAACCTACTCAACTGAAGGACCAGAGACAGCAGGAGAAGATATCACACAAAATCACAGCATTTAGAAACCAAAATGGATTCCAGAAAAAACAAAACAAAGCAAGACAAAGCAAAACAAAACAAAACAACTCCAATGCACTTGGGAGAAGAAAGGAGAGCAAACTAAAGAAGAGTCCATTGTGTAGCAACAGAGTGGTCTGTCTTTTATGGAGGACTTGGAGGTTGCAAGTCAATACCTGTATGGGTTATGTTAAAGGATTATTTTAATAGTGGCTGTGCACCTGACCAAAAGAACCCACTTTGGCCTTTAAGCCCAGATTCCCCAGTGTGTCAAAGTAATGTAAAGCATGTTTGGAATGGAAGGAAAGATTTTGAAGCCAGAATCATCTTGGCTATGTCAGTAACAAACTCAGATTTTGAGGCTTCTTCCAGAGGCCACCTTCTATAAACAAAACAGCATCGGAAGACAGAATTCCTGTTTTCCCTTGGCTAACAGCATATGATCCTCTAGCACTAAATATAGACATATGTAAAAGTGACATTCACAGTTTGAGCCTTTACCATATAAAAGGAGAAGTCATGTTACTCCATGATCACATTTTTTTAATTGGTGGAGGCTAGATTTTGCTGCAAAATGTACAAGATAACAATAACACATGCTTGTTTTCAGTATATTAAGAATTGTATTTTATGAGGTCCTGAGAAGACATGAATCTATAGTAACTACAGAATGTCTATGTAGAATACAAATCCTTCAGCAGTACCTTGAAAAATGTAGTTAAAGTAGCCATCTCAGCAAGCAGCTGCACTGATTTGAAAAAGTGTCGTTTCAGTTCATTAGACCTGGGCCTCCCAAATGCCTCCTACCAAAAATGTGGTGTCCAGTAGGACTAGTAGTGTTAGGAGTTTCCTAAAAGGTATCAACCAGCTTCAGTCTTTGCTGATCGGCAGAAGAGACTGCTCTGACCTTCTCTGCATTGAGAGCTGACACGCTACCCAGCTATTTCCATGGCCAACATCCAAAACTGAGAAAGTGGCCAAGCTCTGTTTTTCCAACATTTGTTTGAAATAAAAGTGAAGAGCTTCTTCAAAGGTCTGGTCAGCGAGGACCTATTTGCACATATAAGATCTTTTTATGTCTTATAAGAGAAAAACTTAGAGCCCAAGGACATGACGTAAATCTGTAGAAAGCCTTTTCTAGGTCTCTATGAGCATTTGAATAGCTTCCAGTCATCCACATAAACAGTACTCCTACCTCTTGGGTATATGGCATCTAAACACTCTCTCTTGCTTATTTCCCTGGGTAAATAATTACTGCATTCTGTCAGTGCAGTTTGGTGAAAGTCATAGAATCATAGAATCATTTAGGTTGGAAAAGACCCTTAAGATCATCAAGTCCCCTCAAGGGAACAACTCTCGCCCTAGAAATGGAAGTGTCTCCCCCTCCAACCCGAGCAAAGGATCCCAGGGATTATTTTAGTTGTTAGGAAGTGCAGCCACATTACTGCACAGAAGGAGCCCTAGTGCCTCCTGGCAAGAACCGGCTTTCATCACCACTACTTAGGGCTGACCCCACAGTAACAGGTTTGATTTGGAGCTAGTTGGTACCATCCTGAACAGAGCCAAGCATGAAGCAAACAAGGAGCCTGTGGACAGCTAGCTGTCTAGCACCTGAGATCTCTCCCCAGCCCACTATTTATTTCAAAGCATGGATTTCTTTATTGTAGTAATTTTTAACTGAATGCTTTTATTGGTGTTCAGCTTATCAGTACAATTTAAAGTCAGCATGTGGTGGTGGGTTCACGCTATCCGGATGAACGCTGTGTTTGTATTACATGGCCACACTTGCAGAAAAGCATGGATGAGTGAATCACTGCAGCTCTTGTTGAGGTCAGACATTTTGTCTGGAAATGAATTTAATCCAGACTTGAAAGGCTCGCCTGGAGTGATTTCTGTGCAACAACATAAACAATGTATGGTCAGTTATCACCTCCTTTGTACAAACGCATTCATTTCCCAGCAGCTGAAAAATGTACATTTTTTTTAACAACTGATCTTATCTGGGCTTCCTGGGAGATTCTGATCCAAACTCCTACTACAACTGGAATTTAAAAGTAAACTTGGTCACCTTTATTCTATTGAAGTAGCATGGAAAAAAGTGTCTTTAATCATTTCTGTAAAATTCAGAAATGCTGCTCTTTCAAACCTGCAGCTACGTTCCCAAACCTATTTTGGTAGCTTTTCCCTTAATAGACAGCGATTCAGTGTATTTTATACCTCAAGTTAATTACATGCTGCTGCATTAATTTCAGAACTTTAATTTACCTTGTGATTTCCTTTGCTGATGCTGAATAGGAAGGATGAGGGGAATAAGTTTTACTAAGTGGCATATTATTTTTAATCTTACAGTTAGATGGGAAAATAAAATTTCAGTTAGCAACCAGTCTGACTTAAAGGCTTGAACTTTATTCCACATAAAAATCCTTCAACTCATATAAATAAGGACTATAAGAAACAGACAAATGTCATCTTCTTAGTACAAATTTGATTGTCTTTCATCATTTTGCACCTTGCTGTTTTAAGATAAAATATGGAATAATTTACAATGTAATTGTAAATTGTAATTAAAACAGGTATCTGCATGCAAACTTTATGTTTCATTTGTGATATCTACTGTTGTTGTTTTAAACTCATATAAATAAGGACTATAAGAAACAGACAAATGTCATCTTCTTAGTACAAATTTGATTGTCTTTCATCATTTTGCACCTTGCTGTTTTAAGATAAAATATGGAATAATTTACAATGTAATTGTAAATTGTAATTAAAACAGGTATCTGCATGCAAACTTTATGTTTCATTTGTGATATCTACTGTTGTTGTGTTATTATAACCTTCTATGATAAAATAAATATTGTTCCACTGTTTCAAGAATTGGGTATAACATCAATACACTGCAATTGACAGGTAACACTATAATTTACAGAAGTTGCTTAGCTTTGTAGAAGAAGAGACAAAGCATAGCTACACATCACACTAAAGAGAATTTTATATTTTTGCATAAATTTAGACTAAGGGAAAAAAATGAGACAGATAATGTCATTCTTCTGTATCATCTGTCCAGTATATAAATGTGCAGTTACAAAACCACAATATCCTAATTTCTCAATTTCTCGAAGTACATTTATTCCTTTAAAATTGCCATTGGTAATGTTTCTGTGGTAACTTCTAAAACACAGAAAACTATTTTCTGACTTTAATTCACCTCATGCATCTAATGCGTGGCTCACACTGAGATGGCTATTCTTTCTATTCATCCCAGACTTGGCCCAGTTTGTAGGCAAATTTCCACCAGGTTCAATAAAAAGAAAAGCAGGCCTGATGGGGCAGATTTTCAAGGCTACTTAGTTACTGAACAAAATACACAGAAAATTAATGAGATTTGCAAAAGTACTTGCAAGCTCATGACAAAATTCCTGTCGATTCAATGAGTATAACTTGAATTAAAATATACAATCCTGTGGTGTGCCTCATGAGCTTGTTGATGAAAGGGTTTTCTGATGCCATAATCATGACCACTTCTCATTATTTATACTACATACAACAGAATAATCTTTAAAGCCTTTCTGTTAAAAATCATTCTGGTGGTGATTACAAGTTACCCAGTCTACTTACTTTCTGTATGACACTCCAAAGAAAAAAAAAGTCAGAGCATTATCAGTCATTGATGAAAATGTTGCATCTGACTTATAATTAAAATAGTCACTGGCTCTTGTTCATAGAACTGTTAATAGCCGGTGGGATGGAAGGCAGTGGAAGTGCAGAACTTAATAAAATGAGTGTCAGGAGGATCTTTCAGATGGTGGTCCAACTTGCCCTGTTTTGTACAAAAGTGAACTTTCCATAGGACAAGGAGTATTTCTGCTTTCTAGAAAAAAAAAAGCCGGATACACTAGCAGCAGTTTGCATAATCTTATATAATGAATTCCATACAGATCAGGAAGGAATTTATTTCATAGCTTAATTAGCAAAAGCCACTTAAGGGGCACCAGTCTATTATATTTACAGATGTTTTTCTCTCGTTGCAAACTAGATTAATCTTGTTAGTTGCTTCTTCATTTAAGCTACTGTTAATTTGCCAAGATATCCACCATGCTCTCAGTGTTTAATTCAGTATTATCTTAATCCTCACACAAATTTCTGTGAAGCTGTTTTCCTTTACTTTTTCACTAATTAAAGGAGACTTGCACCACAGCATATGCTGTTTTTAATTTCTCAAATATTCTAATCTCTGAAAAGCCAGAGTAGAAACCAAAAGGGTGGTAAAGTTAGCTAGTTTTATTTCCTTGACTATCCCATCATTTCTGATGAACAGTCAATTTTTTCGTTATTGATTGTTCATCATAACCACCAGTACTTATGAGAAGAGCTGGTCCAGACAAACTGCTGGCAGCCAGAAACAATTTAGATGCTTTGTCACATTGACCCATTTTGTGCAATACTACAGAGTAATTCTGCTTCAGGTATCAGCATCTGCCCAGAGTTCTGTATATACTAATCTTATTACTAACATTTTCTGAAACTAAATTGCTATTACTAAAACTTCTGAAGCTGAAGTAAGTGGCAGCAATGGTGTTGCTACCAAACAGTAGCAAATATATCTTGTGGAGTTGCACTCACAAAAATGTTAGCAAATATAACTCAGTGTAGTCGCAATCTGTTGCTTGATGGTTAGAAGCCTGTGAGACTTAGCAAGAACCTTCCAAGTAAAAAGCATTTAAAGATAAAAGTTAATGCCATGTTAATTGGCAAGAGTTTCTAATAAAAATCAATACTGCATTTAGCAAAACATTGTTCACTTACAGATCTCTGAATTGGAAATTGAGAAAACGCAGAAGTGAAAACCGAAGACTTTAAGTCCCCAGGATTCAGAATACTATAGGGTTAATTCAATGTTCACACTTTTGTCTTTGGTAGAGGAATCGGCCCGGTGCTGCAAAACAGAGTCTGAAAAAGCCTGAACCTGAAAAGCTCAGTCTTCCAGCTGGAGTGCAATCAACCTCCAGCTACCCTCATGCAGTTTAGAAGTGACTCTAGTGCCTTTATCTCACAAATACTGCAGTGTAAAACAGGGAAGAAAAATGAGCGTGCCAGCTAAATTAGGAAATGGATCAAGAGTGATTAAATGGGAAAGGTGCTTGATATGGCAGACTTGTAAACAAAAATGGAGATGTGAAAAGGAAGCTACATGAGGATGGGAAAAGGCTGTCTGCTACAGTGGCTCAAGAAGATGTCTGCAGGAGATGCTGGAAAGATGGGATAGATCAGCAATTTTAGGGAGAGGTTTGAAAGAAACATTTGGTTTGCAGTGTTTTCCCCTATGGGTTTGTCAATAATGTAGGTGAGTGGGTCACTTCTGTAACGAAGCATTTATGTTCTGCATATGATTAGCTTCCAGCATGATTAAAAAATAAATAAATAAATCAGGGAGGTGTACATACAGATGCTGGAAAACAGCTTTAACTTAAAACGCTTTTTAGTTAGACATGGGATTGTTCCCAACCTTCAGAGGCTGTTCTTAGTCCCACAAAATCCTTACGCTTCACTGAAGGGCGCAAGGACTGGAGCGAGCTCGCCGAGATCAGACGCATCGCTAAGGCTGCCCAAAGCGGCACCCAGATAACCAAGCGCGATCACTGCAACTTCCGAACAGTCAAACCACCGTTTCTGATCTAAGAAGAGTATACAAAGTACGCCGGGTTGTGAAGGGCTTTAAAACACGGCACTAATCTCATACACGCTGCACAAGCAGCTTCTCCAGCATTTTTGCCGCTCTGGATGTGCAAGGGGGCTGCCTGCAGAGGGAAACAAAATGCGGAGGGACAACCTCGTACCCAGCTACTGGGACCGGGTGTCGGAGAGGACAGCCGGGAAGAGCCCTCTTCCTCCCCGCAGGCGTCCTCTAGCAACGCCAAAACC